>NC_067399.1:156011806-156315443 GCF_016432865.1 Antechinus flavipes | reverse complement strand
AACATTCCTTTGTGCTTATTTGTTATCTTTTTTTTTAAAGGCATTTGACTTGTTAGAGCAAAACATTCCTTAAAAGACTTGTCTCTAACAAAATATTTCCTACCTATGTGTTGAGAACAGATATTTCCAGAAATATCTAGAAAGATATAATGTCATGGATCAAATTTGCACAATGACATTCTGATTATTAATATAAAGTGAAATACAAGAGAGGGAGATACATGCTCACTAATGGCATTTGCCAGCATCATGGAAGATGACTAGAGCAATGTCCAAATTGAAGAACTGTTTCCTTTCTATATGATTTGATCCTCCACAATCTCATGCTTGTGGATGAGTATAATGATTACTTGAAGTCCAAGAACACTGCAGAGCCTTTTAAATAAAAATCATAATCATTAAGAAGAGTTTAATTAGCCATACCAGATCTCAAACTGTAATATAAATTTGTAAGCATCAAAAAAATCTGGTTCTGGCTAAGACATAAAGTGATGGATCAGTGAAACAGATTAAGTATACAATATGTTATAATAAATAACCATAATAATTTAGTGTTTGATAAGTCCCCAAATCTAAGCTTTTGTATTGAAACTTCTGAAAAAACTGAAAAACAGTATGGCAAATACTAGATATAGACCAACCTATATGTAGGTATATACCAAGATAAGGTCAAAATACCATAAGGAAATTAAAAGAGCAAAGAATAGTTTACTTGTCAGATTTATGGATAAGGGAAGAATTCACAACCATGCAAGATATAGAGTATCACAAAATATAAATGCCTAATTTTGATTATACAAATTAAAAAGTTTTAGCACAAACAAAACCAATCCAACCCAAATTAGAAGGAAAGCAGAAAACTGGGGAAAACTTTTATAGCAAGTATCTTTGATAAAGTTCTCATATGTCAAATATAAGAGAACTGAGTCAAATTTATAAGAATATAAATAGTCCAGTTGATAAATGATCAAAGGATATGAATAAGTACTTCTTCAGATGAAAAAAAAAATCAAAGCTATCTTACATTATAGGGAAAAACGCTCTAAATTACTATTGATTAAGAAATGCAAATTAAAACAACTTTGAGGTACCACTTTACATCTATCAGATCAGTTAACGTTTCATAGAAAAGGAAAATAATAAATGTTGAAAGAGTTATGGGAAAACTGGAACACTAATGCACTGTTGGCAGAATTGTTTGGGGAGCTAAATTATGAAGTGATACAAACATTCTGGAGATTAAGTTGTAACTATGTCCAAAGGGCTGCAAAACCACACAGACCCTTTGATCCAGCAGTACTGCTAAGTCTGTATCCCAAAGAGATAAAAAAAGCAGGAAAGAGATTATTTGAACAAAAATATTTATAGCAACTCTTTTTTGTGGTGGCTACGAATTGGAAATTGGGTGGATGCTATCAAGTGAGGAATGGGTTGAACAAGATGTATGATTGTCATGGAATAATATTATGTTATAAGAAATGAGCAGGAAGATTTCAGAAAAACCTGGAAAGATTTACATGAACTGACACAGAATGAAGTGAGCAGAACAAGGAGAATATTGTATTCAATAACAGCAACATTGTATGATGAACAACAGCAAATGATTTAGCTATTTTTAGCAATATACTTATCCAAGACAATTTAAAAAAACTCATGATGAAAAATTCCACATCCAGAGAAAGAACTGATGACATCTGAGCACAGACTAAAGCATATTATTTCTCTTTCTCTCTTCCTTCCTCCATCCCTCTCTTCTTCCCCCTTCTCCTTCCCACCCTTCTTCCCTCCACAAAATTACTAATATGGAAATGATACACATAATTGTACATGTGTGACCTATATTAGATTGCTTACCATCTGGAGGTGGGGAGTGAGGGAGGAATAGAATTTTGGAACTTAACACTTAAAATGCTAAAATTATTTTTTCATGTAATTAGGGAAAAATGAAATCTTATTTAAAAAAGGGTTTGGCTTAAGTATCCATACAGGAAAAAAAATGAATGAGGAATGTCTGTTGCTCATGTTTATGATAAACAATTGAATGGACAATCAGAATTAATCTATCAATACATATTTCTTGTAGAGACACAGCTCATGGACAACAATTTGGACCTAGAATTTTGCAGAAAGAGGAGGGTGGATTGGATTGTTTTTTAGAAGTTGTGAAGTACATTTAATGATCCCAAGACAAAAGATTACATTTTAAACAACAATATTTTCCTAGAAGTGTTACATGGTTGTGTCATAGAATACTATAATCTCTGAAGAATGAAAGTCAAAGGTCAGAGTAAGGATAATGGAGTGATAAAAATCAGAGGTCACAGTAAGGATAATGAAGTGAACTAATTGCATGATGAATAGATTATATATAACATACTACTAACCAAGAATTATGAAAGATAATTGATACAAAAAATGTCACCAGAAGAATGTATGGCTGAAAAATAATGTGGGCTCCATTTAATGACATCCATGGATAAATGATCAACAGCCTGTGGTCTTCATTGGAAAATAAGAAATGTCAAGAGAAACTAGAGAAAGACCTTGACATATGGACTGGCTGCCTTCTGGAAAGCATGAATCAGAGTCATGAAGGTTGTATGGACATGGAAAGATTGTGGTCTGGGTCATTGGAGAAAAAATCCACATCAATAAGATCACACATCCATTAAAGTATTTATATCTATCAAATAATTACTATGTGTTAGTCAATAAGAAAGATAAAATGATAAATCAAATTATATATGCAGCACAAAACTCATTATCTCTAGTGTTGCCAAGAACTATATTTACATGTGTCAAGACTCCATAATCAATTTTATGATCTTCAAGTCCATCTCTCTATCTATCCTACTATGTTACTTTTCATAATGGGAATAAAAGAAATTTCTTCAATCCCAATTTAAACATTATGTAGTCCTGGAGGAATTCCTAATGAGGGTGTATAAGGTGGTTGGTAAAGGGATCATGATCTAAGGGTTCTTTTCTGTAGTGTCAGAATGCATTTACGAATGGGTCTGATTCACAAAAGAGCTGAAGTTGTTCTATATCTGAGTATCCTCAGAAAAAAGTGATTGTTTTCTTTGAGGAAAGCCCCAGATTGAAGAAGTTTCTCAGCAGATAGCAGCAGCTTAATGGGGTAGCAGTCCAGTAGCAAATGATATCAATTGTACATCAGGATAAAAGAAGGTAGGTTGGGCAGCTAAGAAGGCAGAGTAGAATAGCAGCAGCATAAAAAATTTGTGGGTAAACAGTGTGCTAATTTCTAAGATTTTTTTTTGCCATCACAAAGAGAGCTGTTATTACCATTTTGTGCATGTGGGATCTTTATTCTCTAGAGTATAGAACTAGAACTATCTCTGGGTCAAGGGGCATGCATTGTTAAGCAGTTTTTGTACGTGTGTAATTCTAAATTTCTTTCTGGAATCATTGTACTCACCAGAACTATACCAATGGTCCATCACTGTACCTGCTTTCCCACAGATCTTTGGAATCTTCATTAGTTTTATACGTATAAGATGGATCCTCAGAATTGTTTTAATTTGTATGTTTCTTAATATTAGTGATTGGGGAATGTTTGAAAGAATTGTGGTATATGTATGCAATGGAATATTATTGTGTTGCAAAAAATGCCTAAATAGATGATTATAAAGAGATACAGAAAGTCTTGTATGAATGGAAGCTGAGTAAAGTTAGCAGAATGAGAATATGGTAAAAGACATGGATACTATGAAGAATTAAAATAACAGAATGAGGGGAACACTCTATATAATAAGAACAACACAGTAAACACAAAACAACTTTGAAAGCTGAAAGAATGCTGACCAATACAATGACCATCTGTGATTCCAGAGGACTCCAGAGAGTATACTACTCAATTTAAGAAAGATAGATGATGGTTTTAGACCCAACTATTGAGGGAATTTGTTTTGCAAGATTGTATATATTTGTTACAATGGATTTGCTTTTATTTTTTAAAATGGGGTGAGAAGGAGAGAAATAGATTTCTATTAATTAAAAAAATTACTCTGATATTTTGTTCCAATCAAGTGAGTTTTGGAGTTAATATTTTTGTAACATGGTTTCAAAATCTAAAAGCACCATATGTAGGCTATGTTGATATTGATGATGATGATGATGGTGATTCCCATGTGTCATCTGACTTGGTCTGATAAAATATCATTGGGTAGATTCTCAAAGCATATGATTTAAATAAAAATTCAAAATAATACATCAAACTTGGAAATTATGCAGGATCCCATTGCTCTGTGGGGATTTCTGGAGAGCAGTTACATAGGCATGCAGGGATTCATCAGCTATTTAAAGAATATAAATTTATTCCTTTTAATTCTCATTTTCAATTTAAATTTCATATAGTCTGGAGGAATTCCTGATGAAGGTGAGCAAGTTGATTGGAAAAGAAATCTTGATGATTTCTATGGTGGCGACTGATTTGTTTCATGGAAAGATTAATTCCCTGGTGACATATGTAAATGAATAATACTTTTCTAATTTTGTGACCCTGGGCAAGTCACTTAACCCCAATTGCCTCAGCAATAAAATAAAAATAAATAAATAAAACAAATAAATACAATTTCTGCCCCAAATCTCCTAAAAAAGGACTAAATTTGACTCCAGGATATGGTGTTCTGCCACAAAGCCATATCAACATTGGTCTTATCTTCCAAGTTATAGTCGATATAATGGCTATTTTAAATAGTTTGAGTCCCATTAGTATGTACAAAAGAAAAGAGAACACCTGAGGAATACAAGTTGAACCAGAACTTGAATTATTGAGCTTGAAATTATGTATGTAGGGTCCATGTGAATCAATAATTTTGGAACTGGAAAGGAATCTTAGTGGTATCTAGTCCAACTTTTACTCCCCACAAAGGAATCTCCAGTGTAGCTTATCCGACATGGTTATTTTGACCTGCTTAAAGACCTTTAAGGAAGAGAATCTCATTCACTTTGGATAGCTCTAATTGTCAAGAAGATTTTATTAACATCAAAATTAAATTTGAAAGGAGGAGTCAAAATATGGATAGGGAAACCCAAGAGGAAAAAACACAGTGAGTCATTTTATTTTTTCAGTTTGAGTTGTCAAAGGGATACAGAGACAGTTGCAGACTTTGGGAATGGAGTCTAGCCAGGAATTTCTTCATGGAGCATTCCAGTGAAGGAAGAAACCTATGAAGACTTGTTAAGAACTGATGTAGAGTGAATTGAGAACTAAGAGAATAATTTATATAATAACAATATTGTAATGAATATAATTGTTATTGTGTTTGTTCAGTCATTTCAGATATGTCTGACTCTTCATGACCCCACTTAGGATTTTCTTGGCAAAGATACTGGAGTGGTTTGCTATTTCCTTCTCCACTTTATTTTACAGATGAGGAAAGTGAGACAAATGAGATTAAGTGGTTTGTCCAGAATCACTAGCTAGGAAGTATGTGAAGCTGGATTTGAGTTTACAAAGAAGAATCTACTTGCCTCCAAACCTGGTACTCTATACATTGTGCCACTAGCCACTGATGAAAACAATGGACAACAATTCCAGAAGCCACGATAAACTTATTAACCACCCCCTGATTGAGAAGTAACATGTTCAGAATGCAGATTAAGAAATTATTTTGGACATAGCCAATGTGAATTTGTTTTGCTTGACTATATATTTTTGTAATAAGAATTTTGATTTTTTCTGGTAGATACAGGATTGAGAGAAGATGGTTTTTTGTTGATTGAAAAAATAAACTCCAATTGGATGAAAAGCCAAATTTACCTTTTTTTTTTACAACATTCATTCTTCATCCTGCTTATGTCTTCTTGATGCAAATAATAGAATAAGTTAATCTCTTTTTTTACATTAAAGCCTGTCAAGTACTGGAACATTAGTGTCATCTTCTTCCTTAGTCTTCTCTTTAGACTAAATGTTCATATGACCACAACTCAAGCTCCAATGACACTCATTCAGATATCTTACCTTCAAGCTCAGCAAAGGAAGAAAAGGTCTAAGGCAGGCAGACAGTCAGGTCTCCCATTTTGTGCCAGAAATAAACCTGAAAAAGCCACTCAGACTCAGTTCGCAGTTCCACTATACTGAGCATTAACTTTGGGTTACTAGTGATAGCCTTATGTAGCATTTTACCTCTGCTCAGTGTTTATATAAGTTACTTTCCCTTGACTTCATTGGGAGTCAATCCAAGCCTTTAAACACCATATCCTAATAGCCTAATACCAGCCAGTTTCCAGAAATTGGCTTGGGACTGAGTTCTCAGATGTATGCTTGTCTTTTAGACATACACTTAAGAGTATGGCTCAGAAAGGAAACAGCTCAACCAACTGAATATGTGCTGCTTGTGCTTTGGTTGGAAGAGACATCAATTTTGCATGGGATTAAGGAAAGGGTTTAGGAAATTCCAATGCCCTTTACATGGGTCAGGTTTGGAGCAGGCGGCTGAATCAATTTAATGTCCTTGCATAAATCCTGTTTGTAATATTAAGCTCTCAGAGAGGCAGTGGAATGAAATCAGGAGCCTCTTCTTAGCACTATTCCTGACTTGCAGATAGGTCTCTGAGAAGGTCTTTGTGATTGACTACCTATATTTGACTAATGGGAATGGAATATGAGCAACTAGATATGGCTAAAGGGGAATGGGTGGGCATAATCTTTGAAACTTTAATTGAGAAGCCCATGGTACATAGAGAAACAAAGACTCACAGAATTCAAAAAGGCCACTGAAGCCATATAGGGTGAAGTTGTTTAACTTGGGGTCTATAGACCCCTAAGGGGGTCCACGGATAGATTTCAGGGAGATATGTGAACTTAGTGGAGAAGAAAATTATATTTTTATTACAATGATTGATTTATTTCATAAACCTATGTAATTTACCTTATGAATTTAATTGACCTTATTCTGAAAAGAGGTTCATGGATGTCATCAGAATACCAAAGGGATCCATGATGCAAAGAACTCAGGAACCCTTGCTGTAGTCAAAACTATATTTTAACAAGAATATTTTCAATATTACCTTGCCCAAGAAACCTTTATACATTATTGAAGACATCTAGTAAGAGAGAATCCGGTAGTTCCCTAGGTACCCATTCCAATTTTGGATTGTTCTCATTGTTAGAAAGTTTATTTTCCCCCATCAAGCCTAAATCCCCCTCTTGACAACTTCCGCCTATTGTTCTACTCTCTGGGGCCAAGCAGAATGAGTTTAATCCCTCTTTCATATGATAGTCCTTCAAACACTTGAAGACAGCTATCATATCCTTTTTTAAGTACTTGTTCTTATAGAAGGGACAGGCATTTTAAGTTTTAGAAGGAAGCAGACATATTCCTCCAAGGGAATCTATAAAAACCTATAGCAAATAGCTTAAAAAATTTATAAAAAGAAGAATGCATTAAATAAACCCTGCAAGATATGTTAAAAAAAAACCCAAAACCAAGAACCGTCAATTTTTCCTTTTATAGACGGCTCCCAGTTGAAATTAAACAGAGGGAGAGATATAGGCTGTAGGCTCCATCTGGACTCCTGTTTTATTTTTGCCATTATCAATCACAGAGGCATAGTTCAGTGGCAAGAGTAAACACAAGAGGCCATTTCTGTTCTGGAGGGGCTCTGGAGTGGCCAGGGCATTGTGTTTGTTTATTAGAGAGCCAATCAGTGGCAATAACAACAACAATTATCCAAAAGGTCACTAACATGTGGAGGGCAGGATGCTTTATAATTTGTAAAGCTCTCTAGAGACATTATCTCATTAAATCCTTTGAGGTGAGTTAGGTAGGCTATAATACCAGAAATCCTCTTCCTTTTGGAAGAAAACACAAAAGATCCCTTGCTTGCCTGGACTGAACATTGGTATTTGCATTTCCTTATCATTTCTTCCTCCAAAAATATTGGGGGGGGGAGGTGTTAATGCCAATAGTAAATTTTCTCATCAGTCAATACCTATTTATTAAATGTCTACAATGCCAGGCATTGTACTAAGTGCTGAGAATACATTAAAAAAAGCCAAAAGACAGTTCCTGTTTTCATGGGATTCATAGTCTAATAATGGAGGTAACATGTAAAGAACTATAGCAAACAAGATATATATTAATAATAATATATATGAAGGAATGAGCATGGGGGGTGAGAAGAGGAGAATCAGGAAAGGCTTCTCATTCAAAAAGGGTGGGATCTTAGGTAGGACTTGAAGGAAGTCAGGTAGAGATGAGGAGGCAGAGAATTTCAAACTTTAATAGAGAGTCTTCGTGAGTGGTTCTGACCAAAAGGAACCATGTCCCTCTTGTAAGGAATCTCTTTGACCTTAATGAGGTTGACCTTTGGATGGCTGACATATCCCCAGGTTACTATTTAAGCCTTTTCAGCTTGGTAGCAGGGATCAGGAGTTGTGCTTTACAGGGATCAGGAGTTGTGCTTTTCAGGCAGCACTTTTGAGAACTCAGGATTACCTTCATCTTCAGATGGACTATTGAAGAAGGACTCTAGTAATAAAGGAACATTTTATGACATTACTTTATGCATCAGATTGTTAATTTACCATGGTTCTTTTCTCTTGATGTCGAGGTTAGGGGAGGGTGGACAATAGAATGGGGGTAGGGATAAGGAGGATTTAGTTAAACAATTGGAACCTTGTGAGAAGATTGGGTAGATGCAGCTGCTGGGTGTTGTTCCCTGGCTTCTGGGTTTCCTGATCCAGAGACCTTTTGGATTTCTTTTAAAAATAAAAGAAGCAGTCCTTACATCAAGGAGTTGATAGAAATGTCGATATTCAACAATTAAAATGTAGTTAGGCCAGTCTAATCCAACTGGTCTTTAAGTATATAATATATATATATAAAGCATACTTCTAGAAAAAATAAAAAAAATTCTTCATCATCAGCTTGAATTCTATCGCTTTTCGAAAAATTTTTTTCAAAATTCACATCTCATATCCCTTTTCTTCTTTTGTGAGAATTCAAAGAAATAAATGGTAATTGAGCATAGAGGAAGGTAAGGGTGAAGGTCATCAGAAAGGATTATCCAATGACAAGCTATTATGAATGAGAAGAGTTACAAGGAGAAATCTGGAGATTGGACATAGTATGAAAATAGAAAGAAAAACCAAAGGGGATGAGGACAGCTTTGACATTGTGCCAGATACCAAATTTTGGCATCATTGGTTTAGAGCCTAGCTCCTAAAACTGTGGTTTGCCACCTTACATGGGGTCTTGTAACTGAATGTGGGTATCGTAAAATTATGAATTATTATTAGTAAATGTTTGACTTGTATACCTATTTGATATACCTACATAATGCGGAGTCACATAAAATTTTCTTGAGCAAAAAGGGGTTGTGAGTGGAAAAAGTTTAAGAAACCCTGGTTTAAGGGATAGGGCAACTTCCAGGTTGGTTTTAATTTTTTTAAACTAGAGGAAGGCATCCTCAGGAGGTTTGCTTTGCCCTTTGTGGAAGATATATAAGTGATCACAGGCAAGAATCCTGTGGAAGAAAAGGCATTGGTTGGGCTTTGGGGGATCTGCCCCACCAAAGGAAGGATATAGACTGATATGTAAAAATATTGATTTGAACAGAGTTGTCATACTTTCAGATGGAGAAGGCTTTTTTCTCATCCTTGAGACCCTGAAATTCATGTCAGTAGACAGAGAGTGGGAGAAAGGCTTCCATTAAATGCATAAAGGACCATGAATTAAAAATTCAAAAAATCTTTAGAAGTCTCCTAATGCGACTCTTTCTCTTTAGAGATGAAAAAGATAAGTCCCAAAGGATGATCACAGCTTGGCAGCCACAAAGCTAGCAATGATTCCCAGGTCTTCTGACTCCAAATCCATCTTCCTACTCAATGCATGAGAAAACCAAGCTTGCCTAATATCTGCCTTTTTCATAGAAATAAACTAGGGAAAAATCCAACAATCTCTTGCGACACCTAGTGGGCAAAAACTGCCAGGACAGACAACTCAATTTTTTGGTGCTTGAAACTTAAATATATATACTAATTGTGGTTGAAATCAGAAAGAATGTGGAAAAGTAGAAATTATCCTAAGGAAAAAAAAAGGTGATGTGAGGAGAACATTTAAACATTATGAATAGAATGGCAAGAGCTGGAACTTTGAGCAAAATTAAAGGAAATACAGTATCTGGCTCTTATAAATTTATTAGTTAGTGGAAAGGGGATTCACATTTCCCAATCACTACAATAAAAATAAATTATGAATTACGTAGGAGAGATCAAAGAGAAAAATGTGACAGATTTAAGGAAGGCTGGATTCATGATATTATAAATTCACAGATTAAGAACTGGAAGGGACAGGTCAGCCTTCTTATTTGCAGATGAAGGTACAGGGAGCTTTACTTCGTATCAGAGACTTGCCAGATGTCAGATAGGTCAAAAATGGAATCAGATCCTCTGATTCCAAATCTATTACTCTTTTGCCAATACCATGATGCGTCCCTATTGTGAGGATCAGGGAAGATTTCATGGAGGAGTGGTGACTGAGTTGCCTTGAAATGGTAGGATTTCAACTGGTAGAAATGAGAGGGAGTTAATTAGAGGAAAAGAGAATTACATGTAAATGCACAGAAGTGACAACTGACAGAAAGAGGTAGGGGAATGCTAGTTATTCCATTTGACTAGAGTATAGAATGTGTAAAGGGGAGTAAAGGGGAAGTTTACACAATATTGTGGAGGATCTTGAAAGTCTACTAAGAAGTTTATATTAAGTAGGTGTATCAATGAAGGTTTTTAATCAGGGGAGTAACATGAACATTAGGAAGATGACTTTGATATTGGTGTAAAGAATGAAATGGAGAGGAAAGAGACTGGAGGCAAGAAAACCCATTAGGCTATTGCAACAGACTAGAAGAAAGTTAATAAGGCTATTATAAACTGGAGTGGTGTCAGGTAAGAGACATTTCAGAAGTAGAATAATAGTAGTAGGATTAGGGAGAGAAAAGAACCACAGATGACAAAAGACTAATCCTGAAAGCAGAAGGACTCTAGCTCCATCCATCGAAATGGAAAAGTCAGGAAGGAGGGAAAGTTTTGGAGGGAATTCTATTGATCAATAGCTCCCTCCCTGATAACCTATATTTTAGCAAACAAGTCAAAACTTCTCTTCCTCGTATATGATATTCCATATTGCTCTACTGTGCCTTCCCTCAGGATGCCTCCATATTTCCCTCCTCACTTCCAAGTCTTAGAATCTCTAACACTCTTCAAGGTTTTTCTCATGTCACATTCTCCATTTTAACATTAATGGTCCTTCCTGATTGTATTATTGTTATCTCCACCAAATTACATTTACTTTGTGCATTTTTTGTATTGTTTTATATATGTTCATGTTATTCCCCTTCCTCTGTAGAATGCAAGCTGCTTAAAGGGAGATACTATTTCACTTTTTTCTATATACCCCATGCCTAGAACACTTAAAGTTCGTTGAGTATGGAATGAATGATAAATTTAGTTTTCAGGTGTTGGCATTACATGTAAATGGAGATTTAAAGCAGGGAGTTGGAGATGTGAGACAGGAGCTTTGGGGAGATGCTGTGACTGTAGATAGAGATTTGGAAGTAACTTATACAGAAATAATAATTATAGTTTAGGAGTGGTTGAGATCTTTAATGGACAGAACACAGAGAAAGGAGAAACGAGAACCCAAAGCTAAATGTTGGGAAGTGAACACATTTAGAAGGCAAGAGGAGAAAGGAACCATGGAAAGATGGAGAAGGAATGGTCAGAGAGATAGGAGTAGCATCAAAAGAAAGCAACATTATCATGGAAATCAAGGGAGGAAAAAATGTCAAAAGGGAGAGATGATGCAGCTGAAAAGAGGATGAAGACTGAGAAGCCATTCAATATAGTAATTAGGAAGACTCTCCCTGAGTGATTTTGAATGAGCAGTTTCAGTTGAGTCATGAAGTAAAAATAAAATTGCAAGCAGTTAAGGAACAGGAGGTAATGAGGAAATGGAAGCAGTGAGCATAGAATAGTTTTTCTAGAAGTGTGGTAGTGAAAGAGAACAGGAAGGTAATATCTTAGCTTGAATAGATTATAGGGTGAGGGACGGTTTGTTTTTTCCCCTAGGAAGAGGACATTTTTGTAGGCAAAAGGGAAGGAGACATCAGTGACAGCCAGATTGCATATAAGAAATAGTATGATCAGTGGAGCTAGGTTAAACAGAAGTCAGGATAAGAAAGAATCAAGGGCACCCTTTGGCAAGGAGAAGATTCACCTTATCATCTGAGAACAAAGAGAAGGGGCTCTGGATGGATGAAGATGGATTTTGTGATGTGAAGGAGGAAGTATGCAGGAGCTCATTTCAGTTGTCCTCTCTCTACTGCTTCCGTAAAGTTAGAAGTAAGATTATTGACTGAAACCAATCAACCAACAAGAATTTATCAAGCTTCTGTGATGTGCCATTTATTGTGCTAGATAGATGTTGGAGATAAAAATACAAAGACAAAGCTACCTTTATTTTATCAGAGGAGACAACATAAACACCTATATATGCAGAACAAATTTAAAAAATAACTACAAGACTGTTGGATATGAGTTATGTAGGGAGGAAATTAGCAGTTGGAGGGATTATGAAAGGTATAGTATAGCATTTGATATTTGGGCTTTTGTCTTGAGAGAGGAATTCTAAGAGAAGAGGGGATCCCAGTGCTTTTGGGGTTTGAAGAGAAGATCTGGAAGAATTATTATGAGAAGTGTGATAGAGAGTCAATAAGAGATGAATAAAAGGATTGCCTTACAGAAGTGAGGGCTCAACTGAGGTGAAATCCCATACATTTTTAGTAGATCCAGCAGTGTGGGCTTGTGACATCCTTTAGCTGTGCTCTGTTTGTAGGCAGATGGTAGGGGTTATCCAGGGTTGGGGATTAGCAGGGTAGAACAGGAAAAGGTCAAGGGGATAAGGAGAGGACATTATTGAAATGATTGGCCTTAGACTGTAATGGAGGGAGGAAGTAAAGTACAGATAGAGGTGCTATACGAGGAGAAGGAGGCACTAAAGCATCAGAGTTCAAAGTGAGAGTGAAGAGCAGCCTTTGAGGGTATGGGAGAGTGGCAGGATAGCAAACTGTGATTAGAGTAGGGAACCTTAGAGTTCAGGGTTTTGAGACATTTTTTTGATCCTAATTCTAGCATGTAGCAGAATAATAGAAAGAGGCTCATAGGAACTGGGGAGGTTAAGGAGTATAATGTACCAGACTTAATGAGGAAAGTAGGAAAGTGTTCTGAAATCCAGCCAACTAAAAAAACCCTTTAATTAAATGTCTGTGTGCTCTGGGGCTCCAAAACTTACATTCTTGGGGATGGAGTGGAGTGGAGATAGAATACATAAGCTGATCAATATATGCATGATATTTTGAGTAGGGAGAAAGCAACTACAGCCATGGGGAGCAGGGAATGCTTCCTCTAGGAGATAGTATATGAATCTTAAAGGAAGTTCTGGATTTTAAGAGGCAGAGGTGACGAAGAAGTGAATTCAAGATATGGACGATAAATGTTGTAAGTCATAATGTTGTGAGTTGGAATACCAAGTTTAGAAGACAGCAGGCAGATCAATTTGACTAGAACATAAAAGTGTGAGAAAGGGAGTAATATGAAATAAGCCTGGAAAAGAGGGCTAAGGCATGATTCTAAAGCACTTTAAATACAAAACTAATAAGTTTGCATTTTATTGTAGAGGCTATTGGGGATGCTACAGAAGGTCACTGATCAGGGGAATGACATGGTTAGATATGTGCTTTAGGAAATTAGTTTAGCAGCTGTGTGGAGGAGGGATTGGATGAGATGGGGTAGGAGAGAAGACAAAACTGGGAGTCCATTTAGGAGGCTATAGTGGGGGGGGGGTGAGAGTGAAATAGGATGGTAGCTATGTAAGTGAAGAAAAATGGATGGATGTAATGTGTTCTATGGTGGTGGTGAGATAGACTAGATGGGACTTGACAATTGATCGATATATGAACAGAGGGAGAAGGAAAAAATGAGGATGATTGTGAACTGGGGTAATTAGAAAGATGATGGTGCCTTCAACATAAATAGGGTAAGTATCTGTCAGGAGGATTGGGAGATGTCATTGTCAGAAGATCTTCAAAGAAAGAATGGCTCCTAAATTCTTCCCAATTCCTAATTGTGAATATTCCTTGAGGCTTTGTCATTTTCCCTTTCTTTCTATACTCTTATCTTTGGTGTCAAAGTCAGAGGACTATGTTTAAATTCTGACTCTGATACTTACTATTTATGTGGTCACTTAGCATCCTTAAGGGGCCAAGAAGGCAGAATGAACAGTGAATCTTTATAACCTTCCCATGGTCACCTCCAGGCAATTGTAAAATGGTACCCCAAAGCAGGTCTTGAAGTGGTGGAATCTGCAAGGAGATGAGTTGAGATAATCTTTAGCCCAAGAAATTTGGAGGATTGACAGGAGAGGTCCCTTTCACTTTGGTAAAGGAGGTCAATCCCAGACAGGAAGCTCCATAGTGAGCCAGCAGAAGCCCCACCACAGAAAATCAGTAGGAGATTATGAACCACAGAGTGGTGGAGCAGATGGATGCCAACATCTCGTCCTCCCATGTGCCTGGGCAAAACTAAGGGAATTTGTAGAGTCCAGCTCCAGGAAATCATCAGAAGCTCCAGCTCCTCCTGGAACTTCAGCACAGCCCCAGGTAATCAGGAATCCTGCAGCAGCTAGATAAAATGTGTGCTTCAGTGTAACACTGGGGAAATAGAGAAACACCTTACCTAGATTCGGGATATTGCCAGACACCATCACTAGAACCCAAGCTCAACACCAAATAAATTGTCAGATTCCTACGGCCTCCAGTGGTGCCAGTAACCCCTCATCCCACTTTCTCAGTTAGTATCAGACCTAAGGGGCCCCTGTAGGGTTCAGGACAGCATCAGTGGAATACTAGGTAAACAGTTGGGACCTGTAGTCAGTGGCACAAAAAACCTGAGACAGTATTCCTTTCACTAGAGGAGCAAAGAGAGAGAGAGAGAGAGAGAGAGAGAGAGAGAGAGAAAGAGAGAGAGAGAGAAGCAGGAAAGGAGAGAGGGAGGGAAGAAAGGAAAGGGGGGGAGAAAAGGGAAGGGGAGGTGTGGAGGAGTCAAAAACAAGGAAAAAAGAATCTGACCATAGAAAGTTATTATGGAGACAGGGAAGGTCAAACTCAGAAGAGAACAACAATATCAAAACACCTATGGGCAAAATCCCAAAGATAAATGGGACGTGGTCTCAAGTTCAGAAAGAACTCATGAAGAGTTCGAATGGAGCTTAAAAATCATATAAGAGAGGTAGAAGAAAGATTGGGAAAAGAAATGAGAGTAATGGAAAAGAAACATGAAAAAAGAGTTGATAGCTTTGAAAATTGTCTAAAAACTACAATTGGTTGAAAGGAAAAAGAAATAGAAAAATCCACAGAAGAAAATAACTCTTTAAAAAATACAATTGATCAAAAGAAGAAGAAAGCACAAAAGCTAATTGAGGAAAACATATCTTAAAAACCCTGAATTGGCCAAGTGGAAGCTAATGTCTCTATGAGGCATCAAGGATCAGTCAAACAAATTCAAAAGACTGAAAAAATGGAAGAAAATGTAAACTACTTCATGGAAAAAAACTGAACTGGAAAATAGACCTAGAAGAAACAATATAAGAAAAACTGGATTATTTGAAAAGAACAATCTAAAGGAACACTGGGACAATATCTTCCAAGAAATCAAGGAAAATTATAGTCCCTATAAAAGTTTATTATTTACTGAGTAGTTTTCATGACATACCAGGAGGTGGTGCTGTGGAAGGTACTTAATCCTTTTTGTTCTTCTCAACTGGAATGGGTAGAAATTAAATATTATCCAATCTTTATCTTTTTCCATTTTGCTCCCCTTCCTTTCTCACATCAGGGCTAGGGAGCGAATAAACCAGACCATGTTGTAAGTGTTAGCTTAATTAATTCATTAATAAATTTGAAGCCTAAACAATATATTTAATTAGATTAGTAAATTTGAAGCCTAAACAATATATTTAATTAGATTAGTATAATCAAGGATATTTGTTTGCAGCAAAAACTCTCACTACTAGTGATCTAAGCAAGTAATATTATCTTCTCATCCTACAGGATACAAGTTTTTCTTAGGTGTATCCTATAAAATGCATGAGAATAGAATTAGGAAAGAAAACAACCAACTTCTCAGTGCAAAAAGAAAGGAAAATTTCTTGCTAAATTACTTTAGTTGAAGAGAGAGGGGGAGGGGGAGAAAGAGGAAAAAAGAGGGAGGAGAGAGAGAGAAAGAGAGAGAGAGAGAGAGAGAGAGAGAGAGAGAGAGAGAGAGAGTGTGCATAGTGCATGATTGGGAATCCAGTATGTATGAACTAATGATGTCAAGTTCACATAAAAGTGGGGCTACTAAACCATACATGCAGTTCTGTGTTGGTTATAATATTGACTTAGAAACCCACATATTTATATTATCTATATCCTGTTGTGTTTTCATTTATTTCATTAAATGTTTCCCAGTTACATTTTAATCTGGTTTGGCTGCACTCAGAAGGTTGTGTACAATGTACATAGTGGTCAGTGTATTTGACACCTTTGATCTAGAGTGTAGAGAACAGTTACTTTAAGTAACAGCTCAAAATTGAGACTGCTCAACTTGGATTACTATGGAAAAATTTACTATTGCACCAGAATGTGCAATATCTCTGGTTGGCACATTCAACAAAACAGAAACCATTACTCATCTAGCTTTTTCTCTCACCTTTCAGATCTAAAAGGATTACTACCTACAGATTCTTAAAACTGGGAAAAAAGACAAAGGAACAAATCATCTGGATGTGGCTCTACATAGATTCTTCATTTTGTCATTGCCATTACCGCCATCATCATCATCATCATCATCATCATCATCATCATCATCATCATCTTTTTCTATCTCTGTCTCTTCCCCTCTTAAGATCAGTCTTGAATCTTGTCTCACAATTTCAAGTCAAGTCATACAAATCCACATTCTTTGTACAAGTCCAATAGGAGGCTGAAGAGTCTTTCCATAGCTACTGCTTCTAAACTCACACAATTTTCACTTCTTTTTCTGCTTCTTTTAGAGTCTTCTCTCTCTTTTAGCACTTTCAAGAGTGACTTAGGTCTGCCTTTTAGCTCAAAGATTGTGTTAATCCTAAACCATTCTCATGGCTAAGAGGTGCTTTTCTCTTTCAACTCTTAATCCTAGTTAGTTCTCAAACTCCTATGACATTCCTTCCAAAGATTTGGAATTTTTTAGTCCTTGAAAAATCAATGGCAGTATATTTTATATTTGCAACTTTGTAGGAGAACATTAAATTACATAAGTATTTAACCAAACAAGGATGGCTAGCCCAACATCCTAGATAGTGAACTTGGGATGCCATTCAAAGGAAATTTTATCTATCCATCTATCTATATATTCAACAATATATACTATAAACTTAGTACGAGTATCATAAACAGATTTCAGTTTCAGTGGTTACAAGTCTAAATTATATGTAGGATATGTTTCATAAATATGTCTCAGCAGTACTTGTATATCCTTATAATACAAGAAAACACAAATAATAGCAAACAAAATTAAAGTTGTTTTAAAATGACAGGTCTATTTTTATTATAATTGTGGCATTTCAAGTCTAGAAATAGTAGTGAGGATCAAGGAATATACTAGTTCTTGTTATCTGTAGAAGAACAATTGGTACCAGAGAGGAAAGAGCATTTCTGGTCTTTGGAGAAAGCCAGATTTTATGGAAGTAGAAGGAGCAGATTTTGGATGCAAGGGAGTTTAAAGTAATAGACTAGAAAATGTATTGCATTTAGAGGCTCAGGACCTAAATCAGAATCCTGACTATCTATATGATTGTGGGAAAATTATTTTATCTCTTCACCTTCCTTATCTGTAAAATGAAAGAACTGAACTAGATGATCTCCGAGGTCCCATCCAGTTTGAAATATATAATTTATGAAAATAGCATGGAGATTCTGAAGGGTAGAGTACAAGGGGTGGATGGATTGAAGGTAATGGGCAGGGGGTAGAGCTGAAGTGATAGAGATGAAAACTTGAGAAAGTGCACAGCAGTGATAACTTTGGAGATAGGCAGCATATCCTTGGGAGGTAAACGGAAGGAACTTACTAGTCATAGAGGAGAGAGAATTCGAAATAGTCATCAACTTATCAAATAAATCAGGCTCAGGTTTTTAGGTGACTTTAACAGCTTAATTGTGGAATGGGGAATTAGTTTGTAGCTTTGATTCTGGGGGCTAGTTCTAATACGAGCAAACCTCTTCAATGATTTTCTTAAGTAGCTCGAAGTTAATGGATAATAATAATAATAATAACAACTAACATTTATATAGTTTCCTCATCTGTAAGAAATGATCATAATGCTACCTCTAGGGGATAGTATGAAGATTACATGTAAAGTTTTAACGCTTTATAAAGGAAGGTCTGATACTTTGGATAAAGTGATAAATTTGGAGTTGAGAAGACCTAGCTTAAAAGCCTGCCTTAATTGTGTAACATTGGGCATCTCTTTTAACCTCTCTTAGCCTCAATTTCCTCATCTACAAAATCCCTGTGCTCCCTTACAGGGATGTTGGGAAGTTCAAATAAAATCCTGCATTTTAAAATATATAGCAATATTAGTGAGTATCATCCATGACTTTGGTATTTGTATCTCCAGAGTCTAGCATGACGAGGTTCTTTTAGGAGGACAAAGTGAATTACTCATATGCTGTAGACAGCAATGAGAATTGTGGCTACTATGTGCACATAGTAAGTGCTTAACTACTGCTTGTTTAATTAGTTGGAGTTTTTTCTTTTTCTCTTTTGAGAAAACTCACAGGTCTTTCTAGCCTTTATTTACTTATTCTGTCACCTGAAGTATTACTTTTAATCTTGCCTGATACATACTAATCACTTTATATATATGATCAAGATTGATTGACGGGAGTCACTGAAAGTACCTTATTGAAGTTCAATTAGTAAATTTTGGATTTCAGAAAAGAAATGCTTTGAAATGCATATCTTGCAAGGGTCTTCCATATTCCCATGCATGGTATACAAGTTTTTATGTTTTATTTCTATTTCCTTGCCCTTCTCTTTCATTCTTATCATCATGCATTCTACATTTTATCTATTTTCCATGTCACAACCCCAGTAAAATAAAATGATGCAAGAAAAAAAAAACATTCATCCCTCCAAAGTGAGCTATTACTAAAGTGTTTGAATTAATCTAGTAAAGGATATGTAAGTATGCCTGTGGTCTACCAGGTTACATATGCCTGTGCCTGACCTCCTAGCCTCAGCTCCTTCATTTGTAATATAGGAAGACATTGGGTTATATAATTCTTTAGATCTGTACCTAAGACTGTGATCACGGGAGATGTCACAGGAATGGGACTATCTTTAAATAACTCCAACCTTGATTCATGTCATAATAACAGGGAGCTCTGGCTTTGGAACTCCAAAACATGGGTTCAAGAGTAGTCTTTGACATATACTGTTGCAGTTAGGAAAAAAGAACAAAATAAGACTGCTTATTACTGGGGATTCTCATTTCCTTAGAAGTTAGACAAGATGATCTCTGAGATCCATTTCACCTTTGAGACTTTATGGCTTAGTTGCCAAAACCGTGGTTCAAATGTAAAACCCTCTGTTTGGTTTTTAAAGCCCATCCCCATGTTTCTAGTCATTTTTTACTTTATCCCCTTCTATGTATTCTATAGTCTGGTGATAATGGATTTCTTGCTGTTCCTCGCACAAGATACTTCATCTTTCAGCTCTAGGAATTTTCATCATCCGTCCCCCATGCTTGGAATGCTCTCCCTCCTCACTTCCTTGACTTCCTTCAAGATTCAGATAAAATCTCAGCTTCTTTGCAAGGATATCCTGGTTGCCCTTCCTACTCGTTTCTCCTCTCAAAACTACCTCCCATATATTCTGTATATACCTTGTACATACATAATTGTTTTCATGCCTTGGGCAGAGATTATGCTTTTGTCTTTCTTTGACTTCACTTTGTAGTTCAGTGGATAGAGCACTGATTCTGGGGTCAAGAAGACTTGAGCCAACCTCAGATACCTATTCAGGCATATTAGCCTGAGCAAATTATTTAACTCTTTGCCTCAATTTCCTCGATTATAAAATTGGGAAAATAATAGCACTTGTCCCATAAGATTTTTGTGAGGATCCAGTGAGGTAAGTATACAACACTTAGCACAATGCTAGTGCTTTTTTCCCTCTCCACATTTAATTTGTATTAAATGGAAGCAAAGTAGAGAATTCTGGAGTTCCTGTTTAGTTCCAAAGATATTGATAAATCCTAGATAGGAGGAAAACTATGATAAGGGCAACTTACCCACTGGCCTGCTCTCACCAGGTTGCAAGCATGAGTGAGAACAGGTTTCCCTAGCTACATGCCATTCTCTGGGGTTCTGGAAGGAGACCTCTTGGTGCAATTACCTTGGGGGATGACAGGCAAGCCTTGGGGATTGTTGTTGATGTACAGGTTGGATTCTAACTTAGGAATCAGAAACTTGGATATGGAAGGGAGGGGAGAATGGAATGGGTATGGAAACAACGGCAACCTGGGGATAAGAACAGAACCTACTTTGTAGGGTTCTTGTGAGGAACAAATGAGATGTCTGTAAAACACTTAGTACAGTGTCTGGCACAAAGCTATCACTATATAAATGATCATTCTCTTTCCTTTTTACTTTGTATCCCCAGGCATAACTGTGTTAAGGTACAATTCTTAGCACGCAATAAATGCTTAACAGATGCTGTTGGCTGACATAGGAAGAACAAGACAAAACTCTCAGTATCTTATTTTTCATGATAATTACCATTAAATCACATACACATGTCTCTTCATATGTATGTATATCTCTATATATCCATTCATACATCTTTATATAATATATGTACACTATACATACATGCATATGGGTAAGCAGATGGTTGAAGTGGATGAAGTGCTGGGCTTGGAGTCAAAAATACTCCTCTTCATGAAATCAAATCTGGTCTCAAACACTTACTAGCCATGTGCCCCTGGGCAAGTCACTTAACTCTATTTGCCTCAGTTTCCTCATCTGCAAAATGAGTTGGAGTTGAAAATGGCAAAACACTCCAATATCTTTGCCACGAAAACCCCAAAGATGTACTTAAATGTCTGAAATGTGGGTGTGTGTGTGTCTATGTAGATACAGATTCCTGTAATGCAGACATCACCTGTAATGCTTCTTCCCTTCTCCTTGCCACATGGACTGGACTTGTGAATGATAATTTTTTTAAAGTTCCTGTTTGAGATGCTGATTCACGTTAAAACACCACAGTGGTGCCAGTGATTCCTGAAGCCTTCACTGAGGTAAGGAGGTGAAGGAAGTAATGAGAATATAAGAGATGAATCAAAGAGAAAAAACCCAGAGGTGAGCCCTGCTGGGTTCAGGCCAACCATATGTGCTTTCATGGGTCTCTTTTAAACCTGACATTTTTGAAGCAGAAAGCAGCCATATTATAGTCAAGGGCAAGGGATATATTATGGAGCAACATTTTCTTGGGTGAAAAATTTGCTTCTCTAGAGCATTTATGCTCATCTCAGAAAGTCTGGGATAAAAATGTTCCTTGCAAGAGGAAGGAGCCTTTGGATTTTTGTTGATTTCCCATTTGCCCCAGGCTTCAGGCTGCCTAGCAAGGGCTCTGCTGGTTGCTCAGAAACCAACAAAAGAGGCTGAGAGGTACGAAAGGGAAGCATGGGCTTGGAGATAATAAGTTCTTCTGCAGAAAAATGAAAATACTTACATCTCATTTCAAGCAGAACCTGGTTGCCAAATGAAACAGCCTTTTATTTCACTTATGTAACACCCTTAGTAAGTTATGCTTAGAAAAAGAACTATTGTGTTATCCTTCATTAATGAAAATATCTATCTATATAATAATGACAACCCACATTTTATAAAGTTGCTTTCAGAATACATTTCTCTGAACAACACTGATGAGGAAGGGGATGGAAAGAGTACCATTCCCCATTTTATAGAGAGGGAAACTGAGGTTCAAAGAAGTTATTTTTTCCAAACCAGTAAGTGGCAGAAAAGCAACTCAGATATTCTGAATCTAAGCCTAGTGGGATTTCTACTACACTGTCTTATCTTCTTCTTTTTTTTTTTTATTGCATTAACTAAAGAGACTATTAACTAATCAGACTATGGTTTCCTTTCTCTTAAAAATTATTCTTCCCCCCCAACTAACAAGCACTTTAATTAATTTATTTCTTTTACTACTACCACCTCTATTGAACAAAAAAAAAAAATCTTTTCCCCACCCAAGTCCTCAAAACATAGCTGCATATTCTAACAAAAGAAATTCCCATATTAGATATGTTCAAAAGCATATATCTCTTTTTCAATTTTAAGTTCATTCCTTCTCTGTCAAAAGCTATATGGCATGCTTCATCTTCATTTTTTTGGACTAATTTCTCATTGCATTGATCAGAAGTCTAAAGTCTTTCAAAACTGTTATTCTCTATAATGGTATTGCATTAATGTTCTAGTTTTGCTCATTTTGTTTTAAAATAGTTCATCTATCTATCTATCTATTTTCCCAGTTTCCTTGGAAGTTGTTCATTTCTTTTCTTTTCTTTTCTTTTCCTTTTTTTTTTCCTGAGGCAATTGGGATTAAGTGATTTGCCCAGTGTCACACAGATAGGAAGTATTGTGTCTGAGGCTGGATTTGAACTCCTGTCCTCCTGATGTCAGGGCTGGTGCTCTAGCCACTTTGCCATCTAGCTGCCCCCATTTCTTCATTTCTTAATGAAAAATGTAACATAATCATTTTGCAATAAAATTCCATTATGTTATATATACAATATGTGTCCTCATTGGAGGACAATCCCTTAGTTTCTAGAAAGGACTATCACAAAAAGAGCTATTATAAATATTTTTGCAAATATCGATTCTTTCTTTCTTCCCATGGTAAGAAATGGAAAAAAGAAGCCATTATACATAAAACAAAGATATAATTTATACTGTTCAAGGTTACATGGTATTTCTGATATGGGACCTTTTCTTGGATGTAGGGAATTGGTAGTTGAGTTTTGATTACAGGATTGTAAATACAGAGTTGGACATTAAGAATTATCTGATATAACTACATTTTATAGTTAAAGAAACTATATGGACACCACTATGTGACTTGCTCTAGGATGTATAAAGAAGTAATAGAGCTGGGATGTCAACCCAAGTCCTCTGATTATAAATTCAGCATTCTGAAAGTTTAACTTCTACTTTCAAATCCCCATGGCATTGTAAGGAGAAGGGAAAGCTAGGGAGGGAGAGGGATCCATTGTATGCTGGGCCAATTAAATATGGAAAGTTCATCACTGGATTAAAAAAGAGCAGATTCTGGGTAAGGTCATATGGAGATTTAGAGTGATGCTATGCTAATTCCAAGAATTGTGAAATGATTCTTTATTTCCGTATAGAGCCAAAGCCAATTAGTGGAAAGATGGCTAGATTTAGAGTAAGGAACTTGAGTTCAAATCCAATGGACTGGTTATATACTACCTGTGTGACCTTAGGCAATCAACTTTGCCTTTCCCTGCCTCCATTTTCCTCATCTTTAAAATTAGAGGGTATCTTCTATATCAAAAATTTGTAATCCTAAAAATCCTTTTCCAGGGTCCTCTCCATTAAATTCATAGGATTGTAGGGTTATATTTATAGGGGTAGAAAAGATTTTCAAGACCATCTAGTCCAGGTGCTCTTAAACTTGTGTGTCATGGACAACTTTAGAAATCAGGTGAAGCCTATGGATCCCCTCTCAGAATAATGTTTGTATTCTATATTCATAATGGAAGGAAATACTAAATTAAATTTTTTTCCCATCTAGGTTCACTGACTTCCTGAAATCTATCCATGGATCCCTTGGAAATCTATAATACAGTGTAAGAATTCATGATCTAATCTTTCCTTGTTTTACAGATAAAGAAATGCAGGCTAAGAGAGCTAAAGGAACTAACCTAGATTCACAAATTTATTTATTTATTTGACTAGGTAAAAGAAGTCATTCTTTGTCGCATTTTTACCCAGCCTTAAATCACTGAATGGGTGTTGCTTCAGTCAGACTGAGACTTGGGAAAGACCTTAGCTTAAAAAGTTGAAATTTCAATTGATAAGGTCAAAGGATATGAACAGACAATTTTCAGACAAAGAAATTAAAACCCTTTCTAGTCACATGAAAAAGTGCTCTAAATCACTATTGATCAGAGAAATGCAAATTAAGACAACTCTGAGTTACCATTATACACATCTCAGGTTGGCTAAAGTGACAGGAAAAGATAATGAAGAATATTGGAGGAGATGTGGGAAGACTGGGACACTAATACATTGTTGGTAGAGTTGTGAGCTGATTGAACCATTCTGGAGAGCAATTTGGAACTATGATCAAAGGGCTATCAAATTGTGCATATCTTTTGATCCAGCAGTGTCTCTACTTGTCCTATAATCCAAAGAGATCATAAAAAAAGAGAAAAGGACCCACATGTGCAAAAATGTTTGTTGCAGCTCTTTTTGCAATAGCAAGAAACTGGAAATTTAGTAAATGCCCATCAGTTGGAGACTGATAGAGACATAACTTGAATAAGTTATGGTGAATGAATGTAATGGAACATTATTTTTCTATAAAAAATGATCAGAAGGATGATTTCAGAGAGGCCTGGGAAGATTTACGTGAATTGATGCTAAGTGAAGTGAATAGAACCAGTAGAACACTGTACACAACAACAGTAAGATTATTTGATGATCAATTCTGACAGATGTGGCTATTTTCAAAGGATTCAGGCCAGATCCAATGGTCTTGTGATGGAGACAGCCATCTGCATCAAGAGAGAAGAATATGGGGATTGAGTGTGGATCACAACGTAGCATTTTCAATCTTTTTGTTGTTGTTTGTATTTTGTTTTCTTTCTCATTTCCTCCCCTCCCCCCTTTTGATCTGATTTTTAGTGTGCAGCACAATAATTGTGGGAATATGTATAGAAGAACTACACCTTTAACCTAAATTGGATTATTTGTTGTCTAAAGGAGGAGATGGGGTAAGAGAGGGAGAAAAATCATTTTGGTATACAAGGTTTTACAAGGGTGAATGTTGAAAATGATCTATGCATGTGTTTTAAAAATAAAAAGCTTTAATTAAAAAAAAGTTTAGGGTCTCCCACTGCATCCAGGTCTATCTTCTGTCATCCTGGCCTGTGTTTTGCTCCTAGACCCAGATGGCTCTGGAGGGGAAAGTGAGGCAGGTAGCCTTGCTCCACCCTCCTTCACTTAAATCCAATTCATTTGCAAATCACCATTTTCCTCCCTGATGTCATGGTCCTTTACAAGAATAAAGAAAACAACAATAGATGAACAAATGGAAGCCAAGAGAGTTAAAGAGACTAATCTAGATTCACACAAGTAGTGAATCTAGATTGAATCCAATGCTTTAGAAACCAAATGTAGCATTTTTTCCTACTATGCCCTTGGATTATACAGTTATGTTGCTTGAAGCCATGGGAGTGAATGAAATTATAGAATCATTGGTGAAGAGTGGAAAGGACTTCAGAGACCATCTAGTCCAACACCCTTATTTTACAGATGAAGAAACTGGGGACCAGGGAATCTAATTGATGGCAAGAAAAGGTACAAAGACCAAAAAAATTGTCTCTGCTCTCCGCATTCCTTTATTAGCACAGTTGGACTAGAAGAAGTCCTTGATTAGATTTCCTAGTGCTTTGATGGCCTTGGATGTTGACAGATTGAAGGTCAGTCAGTCATTCAACTAGCATTTATTAGGTGCCTATGATGTGCCATACACTGTGCTAAGCATTGAAGCTATGAAAAAACCAAAAGAAAGTCCCTTCTCTCATATTGAAATGGTCAGGGACGGTGGTGGTGGGAGATGGCATGCCAACAGCTATGTTTACATGAACTAAAGCCAAGTTAAATTAGAAATAATCTCAGAGGGAAGGTACCAAGAATAAGGAGGACACAGGATGGCTTCATGAAAAAGACTGGGATTTTAGCTGGAACTTGAAGGAAGCTAGAGAAGCCAGGAGTCAGTGATTTCCAGGTATGAGATCCTTTGCTAATTGCTACCCACAGCTACTATTACAATGGAAACCTTGCCCTATTTGTCTTGCCTCATCTTGCTTTAATGGATTTGCTTTATTTAGCAAGTGTCTGTTTTTCCCTGGATGCATGGGGTGGTATTCTGGCTTCTTTCCCCCTACTATCAATATACATAGGGCTGCTTGACAATGGTGGTTTGCTGGAGAATGAAAGGAAGTTACTAGATTACTTGCACTTGTTTCACTTCCTATTTCACATTTGCATCTGTTGGAACCATTATGAATCAAATCTTTATTCCATAAAGAAGGAGATAAACCATAGTTCCTTTGAGAACCATAAGTAACTCACGGGGATTAAAACCTCTTCCTTAGTGGCTGAATTACAAAGGTTTTAAAAATAGATTTAATTAACTTGATTTTTACACCTGGGAATAGATAAATTTAGAAATATAGCCAGTAAAGACTGGCTCAGAGTGTTAATGAGGAAAATATTACTCCTAAATAGATAGAGGAGATTTCTTCAGAGACTTCAAGGGTATGTAGGGTCTCTCCAATAAGTGTGGTTCTTTATTCTGTGTGTCTTTATTTCTAAGTATGAAAGGATCCTGTGAGGTTATGTCTATGAAAACAAATGCCTTTTTTATTTAATTTATTTATTTAACAAAAGCTTAGATAATGAAAGATAAGGATAAGGCCACGAGTACAGTGGCTGTCAACAAGTCTTTTGAGATTTTCTTTTTCTGTTGAAAACAGTTAATTAATTGGAGTTTTCCACTGAGCTTATAGGAGATGGCTTTTCAGATCTGGGAACAAGAAATCAGAGAAACACTTTTTTAAAAAAAAAATATGGTATGTCTAAGGGTTTCGATCGGTCTTGTGGCTCTATTAACTCAATTGGGGTCGTAACAAATCTCGTTAATTACCACAGGTGGATATTTCACCCGAGGAAGAAAATAAGGGTTTAGGGCACTTCTCTGTGACAGCCTTTGGACGCTTCAGAAATGATGGCCATCCAGCATGAAAAGAGCTTGTTTAATAATGATTCCCGAGCAGCTTCCACAGAGAAAAAGACCTTTCTTTTAGCAGTGAACCTAAAGACATCATGGGATATGGGTGACCTAGGAGAGACAAAAGGAAGAAAATATAGAAAAAAAAAAAGAACCAACAAAAATGACACCAAACACAAGGGAGCTATTTGGAACCCCTGGAAAATGTCTTCAGAATAAGAACAATAGATATATGTATTTTTCATTTAGTTTTCAGAAAACCCATCCTTCCAGGAGAAAAATAAATGCATATTCTATAAAAGAATTAATTTCTTCATAGGAATTAGTTTAAAATATTTAGTCCTTGATCCTTTACTAAATGACTCAATTTTTGTAACTATTACCTAAGGTCTAGTTGATGCCAAGCTTTTAGGGCTTTTAATGAGAGATCTTGGGGATCCAGGCTATCTCAGGAAAATGTTTCTAATTATTTTATAGTCTTTGGCTGAAAACAGTTTTCCTCTTCCTAATGTACAAAGAAAGGTGTCTGAAGAGAGAATTAAAGATAAGTTAGAATGTTAATCTCATTAATGTTAACTAACCCTTATCATAAATTACTTCTCTTTCCTAGCCAGCTGTTACTTAGATTTGCAGTACTCGTTAAAAAGGGGGCAGGAATTCTGGACCGCAGGCTCATGAGATAATCAGGTTCAGTAGCATTAGATTTTAGGTATTCACTTCAGCAACAATCATTTATTAATTGCCTACTATGCTAGCTACTGTTCCAAGGTCTGAATTATTTACTAATTCACAGATAGATTGTGATCCACACTCGTGAATGAACTTCCCACACTGGGAGTTTCCTATGTTGCCAAAATCACAGATCCTTCTGTGTCCTTGTATTCTTTATACTTTTCGCTGGTTCAAACAAATTAGCTCCCAACCATAATGACCAAATTATCATTTTGGCTAGATACTCTTCCTTCCCTTCATACATTCAGTTAAGTAAATAATTTTATATAATAATTTATATATATAATTAATATAATATAATAAGTAATATAATATATATTAATAATATATAATATAATAATAAAAATCTATAAAAATAATTTTAAGTAAATAAATGTGTATGGAAGAAAAATGAATTAAAATGATTTGATGAATCTGTGAATCCTGTTATATCACTGGGGGAAGAATACTAATAGCTGATTATTTTTCAAAATATTAGTTTGTCTTTGAATGACCATAGACTCCACTAGAAAAAATGTTATTCTAATTCTTCTTAGAATGAGAATATGGTCTAATGATTATAAGCATGGACAGAAATTCAGGAAACTTGAGACTTGTTCTTGACTCTGATTAGCTGTGGGATTTTGGGAAAATCACAAACCTTTTTTGTTTATCTACAAAATTAGGATAGGAACAGATCTTTATCTATCTCTTAGAGTTGCTGCAGATCTAAAATAATAGAAATTAGCACCTATCCCTAGTTATATGTTGCAGATTCTTTGCCTTTGTCTCAGCTTCCATTTTACCCTGGAATGGCCCTTGATAAAGCTGCCTCCTTCCTGTCCTTGGTGAGTTCCTTCTGTTGGCCTCCATTTTGGTAATGGGTCCAGGATGTCATTGCTTCATTCCCCTACCTGTTGTGTTTTGTCAACATTCACACAAGTGTGTATGTCCCCTCTCTTTTCCTTTAGTTCCATGTATTATTTTCCCCTATTGGAATATAAGCTTCTTGAGATTAGTGATTCTTTTTTTTTTTTTTTTTTTTTTGCTTGTGTTTATATTCCTAGAATTTAGTATGATGTCTGGAATACAGTAGGTATTTAATAAATGTTTGTGGTAAGGACTTGTGATTTTGGCAGTACAGGAACTCATTTCATAGGAACTCTAGTTAGTAGTGCATATCACAATTTATCTTGAATTAGTAAATAAATCTTAAGGGGTTATTATGAAAGGCATGACAATTTTTTACTTTTTGACTCCAATTGGATTTGTTGTGTTTCAGAAATTGCCTATCTGGAAAACTTTGGAGTGCTATAAGGAGAACATATGGTCTAGGGATATAATGAGGTGTGTGCATTCCAAAGAACATTGGATTTGGGGTTAGGTCATTTGTTTGTTTGAATGCTTGCTGACACTTATGAATTGTGTTAAATGGATAAGCTATTTAACATCTCTAAGTCTCAGTTTCCCTCTCTGTAGAATAGACCTAAAATCTTGGGCCCAATCTACTTCAACAGAGTTGTTATGAGGAAATCTTAAATTACTAAGTACTAAGTACTAACACGTGTACATGTTAGTGAGTTGATATAAAAATGGTTTTTGTTTAATCTATTTCTCTTATTTCAGATCAAAAGGGGGGCAAAGAATCTTCTATGAAGAAAGAAAAAAGAAAAAAAAATGGAAAAAGGCTAAATAACTCTCCATTGTTTATTCCAATTTGCTAAAGGCCCAAATTCCTTGACCCGCTATAGATGTATATATTTATCTATGCATGTATGTATGTTGGGCACATGAGGTAGACAACTGAATAGAATACTGGGCCTAGAGTTAGGAAAACTCATCTTTCCTTAGTTCAACTCTGGCCTTAGACTCTTATTAGCCATGTGACTCTGGGCAAGACACTTCTCTCTTTGGCCCAGTTTCCTTATCTGTAAAATGAATTAGAGAGGGATATGGCAAATCACTCCAGTAGCTTTGCCAAGAAAACCTCAAATGGGGTCACTGAACAACAACAACAACAACAGTGTATTATGTATGTGCATATTAATTTTTTTCAATAAATAAAAGTTTATTTTCTCTCCTATGTACCCCATTGGGGAACCCCTCCTCAATTCTTGGAACAAATATACAAACTCAAAAAATAATTTATACAATGGCTATATCAAAAAATAGATGCCTTATTATGAAGGAAGGAAACAAATGTACACTAAGCATTTACTATGTATCAGTTTCTGTGCTAAGTAATAGAGATATAAACATAAGGAAAAAGAAAGACATTCCCTTCCCTCAAGGAACTTACACTTTTTTTAAAATAAATTTTTTTTCTTTTTTTTGATGCTTTTTACTTTCAAAACATATGCATTGATAATTTTGAACATACACTCTTGCAAAACCTTGTATACCAAAAAATGTTTTTTTCTCTCTCTTTCTCTCTCCCCTCCCCCCATTTCCTCCTCTAGACAACAAATAATCCAATATAGGTTAAACATGTCCAATTCTTCTATACACATTTCCACAATTATCATGCTGTACAAGAATAATCAGATCAAAAAGGAAAAAAAAATGAGAAAGAAAACAAAATGCAAGCAAACAACAACAAAAAAAGTGAAAATACTGTATTATGATCTACATTCAGTCCCCACAGTCCTCTCTCTGGGTGTAGATGGCTCTCTCCATCACAAGATCATTGGAACTGTCCTAAATCAACATGCTATTGGAAAGAGCCACGTCCATCAGAATTGATCACTGCATAAACTTGTTGCTGTGTACAATGTTCTCTTGGTTTTACTCACTTCATTTAGCATCAGTTTTTGTAAGTCTCTCCAGGCCTCTCTGAAATCATTCTACAGATCATTTCTTATAGAACAATAATTTTCCATAACATTCATATACCATAACTTATTCAGCCATTCTCCAATTGATGAGCATCCACTCAGTTTCCAGTTCCTTGACACTATAAAAAGGGCTGCTACAAACTTTTTTTGTACATGTGAGCCCTTTTCCCTTTTTATGATCTCCTTAGACTACCAACCAAGTAGAGATACTGTTGGGTCAAAGAGTATGCATAATTTGATAGCCTTTTGGGCATAGTTTCATATTGCAAGGGGCATACATTTTAATCGGGGAAGATAGTATACAAAAAGGAGCTGAAAAGGAGAAGACAGCAAGGGGAATATGTATTTGAAATCCAAGAAAGTCATGGATGGAGCTAGGAGGAGAATGAAGGAATATGCACCCTGAAAACATCATCCCTTTATCAGGAGGTGCGTAGTAGCATGTTTTATTACAGTTCCTCTGTAATAGTTGATCCATCTTCAACTGCAAATTTTTCTCTGTGAACTACGGACTAACATGGTTATATGAGTACCCAGGAGGGATTAGCTACTAAAGTTGTAACTTGGACAGAGGTTTTGCACCAGACAATGACTTTAGACACACTATTAGAGGGTGCCAATAGCATTTACAGTATTCTAACAAGATGAAATCAATAGATTTTAGCATCTACTTATTGGGAAATACAAGTGAAAATGTGAAGCTGGGGTGAACTCATCTCTTACTCTGGTCACTTATCCTGGCTACCAGCCATGACCTTACCCTGATATTTGCTGAAGTTTACCCCCTTCATGGGGATCCTGCCTGTCACTTGTCTTGGGTGCAAAATTTCCTAGTAGTATTTCTGTTAACTTCTGAAATGTATCCATCACATACAGAGGTGATATCTCAAGTAAACATCCCTTGATTCAACATCTGAGGTTCAGCTTTAGACTGATGTCACTGTGAATGAGTTTTCTCCTTCAAACTGCCAAATGAAGTGTTTCCATGGATTTTTTCTCCTTCTATGTCACAGAAGCCTCACCAGCTGCTTTGTCTATAAGGTTAATTAACACAATTAACAGCAAATGCTTTAATTGCAGATGCTTAGTGAGAGGAATTATTATTATTGTTTTTCAAGCAACTGTCCTCTACCCCTGGATGTTTCTTTATTAAAGCAAATAAAACCATAATTAGGTGTAGCCTAATACAAACAGTAGCAGCAGTCTGAGACAGGAAGTCATCATTCAGGATGGTGGAGAACAAGAGGAGCCCTTGACAAATATTATGTGGCTTCCTCAGTAACCAGTTATAACTAGAAGTGCTGGGATCTCCCCAGCACAACTCTGAGCTGTGCTTTCACCCACTGCCTTGCTGGAAAATTGAAAATGAAGTCAAAGGAGACAGATTGCACATTATTAGCCTTTAGCTGAGAGATCATATAAATGATCAATGCCCTTGGAAAAAACATACACAAGGAGTAGAAAGCGCCCCAGAGAAAGCTACCATGTGCTATGTGCTGGCAAAACATCTACCCTGTATGTTGTATGAGCATGGAAGAAATCAAATGAGAAAACCAACAAAGCTTCAATAGACCAGAGCATAGGTTTTAGAGATGGAAAGGATCAGACCTCATCTAGGTAAATCTGTTTATTTTAGTAATTAAGAAACTGAGGTCCAGATAGGTGAAGGAACTGTCCACAGTAGTAATTAGCATAACCAGGATTTAAACCTATACTCTCTGAAACCAAATATGACATTTTTACCAGCATTTTCACTGGCTGTCTCCCATGCCCAGATATTCTCCCTCAGCATCTCCACTTTCTAGCTTCCCAGGTATTCTTCAAGTCCTAGATTAAATCTCATCTTCTAGAATAAGCCTTTTCTGATATTTCTTAGTGCTTTCCCTATGTAGATTACCTCTAATTTATCCTGTGTATTTTGTTATCCTGTATATACTGCATTGCAAACAGAGTTATTGGAATGTTCCCCCCCCCATCAGTTTGTGAGCTTCCTTTTCAGTGAGGACTGTCTTTTGCCTTTCTTTGTGTCACTAGCATATTAACTCAGTTTCTGGCATAAAAAAGTAGAGGGTAAAGAAAGAGAATAGAGAGGAGGGGAAGAGAGAGGAGAAATATACACACAGAAAGATGGAGAGGGTTACATACAGACATGTGATGAATCTTTGGAGCTTGCTGGTAAAAAGGTTTTCATTTCAGAGAACTGGAGCCTTCTTTCCCAGGGGATCTTCCTGGGAACCTAAAGATACCCACCATATAGGAAAAAAAAAAAAACTAGCAAAATTCCATTCCCATAATATGAACAGGGAAAAAAATGAAATGAGAAAAAGAGTGCATTAGACAAGCTCAGCTAGGATGTGAAGTATGGTCTATAGATATGTTAATGACTACCTCTTTAAGTGAAATTAATGCACAGATTGTCTAAGTATAGAAACCCTACATTATTTCATGTGATATGAAGATGTGTCTGAGATTCCTCCCATACTCTCAGTGACACTATTCATACAAAATTTATCTCTTTTATGGGTTTGAAGTTCTTTCAGATACATATCAAAGACCTTTCCATGCCTCTACCATGCATAATATATTCTGTAACAGCTTATAATAAATCATCTTACTTCCCTGTCTGCTTAGCGGTGAGCAAACATGGTTATTTCAAACACAACCATCTGAATGCAGGGGTTCGAAAGCCTCACATTAAAACTTACCCCATCTCTACCTCAAACTAGAAAGATCTCATAAATACTTCCTGCCCTTTTCTTATTTTAAAAACAGATGAAATGGTTGTTAATATATTTAAATCAACACCACAATTTGTTAGAAAATCTACTGTCTTGTCTCTTTATATACAGCAAGATTGGTTCTTTCTGTTTCCTTTGTCTCATTCTCTGTTTTGATAAAGAGACTCCCTTTATGTTCTGAAAACTGACCAAAAAGTAGGAGAGACTGGTAGCTCTGTCCAGCCAAGTCACAGCAGAAGGTATTTATTGTTTTGTCTGGTTGTGGGAGGAAGGAAACAAAAGGAAACCATTCGATATGGCAGCTTCTAACTCAGACACATATAACAGTTAATAGCTTCCAGGATATAGAATCAAATTCTCAGCCTGGTGGTTTCAGGAGAGTCTTCATCACACATTGCCCCTGTGACTACAAAGTCTGAATTGGCTGACTATGCATAGTTAAATTCTAGGAGGACTTGATCAGCATATCTGTGGTTTAAACTAGATAGGATTTTACTATGTAACCTGTGACTGTGAATCCTTCCACCTTCTTATACTCTGCCTCCCCCTCCCTATGCTTCAGTTATACCAGGTATAATGCTGGAGGCTGATAACAGAGGATTATTTTATTATTTTGTATTATTTTCTCCACCTGGAGTTACTTGAAAATCCCTAAATATTATTCATGATTGAGTTCCCTTAACTATGGGTAAAACTGGTCTCCAGCTTCCATAAAATCACTCAAGGTACTAAAAGTATATTAGTATAATACTACATTTATTTTATAAATGAAGGACAAACAACAACACAAAATGTATAGAATGAGAAAGTATCATAATAAGAATCCACAAACAGATGTAGAAACACATAAAGCTTTTAAATAGTTCACATTCTGATATATGTGGGTTCTATATATTTCCCATAGTGTCCTCCATAGTTTATCCAAAATTCATAGTAATACCCTCTAGTTTAGACCTTTACAGGAAATATGACATATTTGGAGGGTGCTTTTGAACAAACAATCAAAACCATACTATCTGAAGAACTTGGTGCAATCGCAAGAGGTTGCAAGATCTAAGATACTGATCTCTCACCATATTCTCTCTCATGATGTGGCTTTAGTGTTCTAGTAATTTGATCCTTGGGAGTGTGGTTTTTTCCTTTCTCTAAGACTAGAAAAGATTCAGGAACTCTATGGGCAATCTTCTTTTCCTAGAAGTTTTCATGCCCTTGAAATTGCCCTTGAAACAATTCTCAAGGATGGTAGTGCCCATCTCTGACTAGAAGATTAGATTCTCAAATCATGCTAGCTAGGGTGCTAAAATTCATTGCTGATAGTAAGTTGGGACCATGAACATTGCTTGAATGGGCTTTGGGCCATGAGAGCACATATCTGCTTCTCAATCAATGCTCTATCTACTACCATCTCTTGGATTGGGAAAATCTGTTCTTCAGGAACACTAAATTTTGAAGTCCTCAGAAAGCAGTAAATCAGTATATATAAACTCCCATATGTTTCTGTCCTTCCTCTTCCCCTTTCCTTGTAGTCCTCTGAATACAGTTTCTATCCTTTTAAGCTGGTCTATTCCTGAACAGGGAAAAAAGACCTGAATATAGTCTCTTATTCTCCTTTTAAACTCAGTACCACAAGGCATTCTTTGACAAGATTCTATTCTTCTGAGTCTCAGTAAGTCAGTCAAATTGAAGATAGCTTTAGTCTAAACCAAAAAAACAAAACTAAAAACAAAACCAAACCAAAAAAACCAAATCCAAACAATCAGGAGTTTTTTTGCTTGTTAACAAGGTAACAATATTTACATTTATTTAGAGGAGAGATAAACACTTAAATGATGACATAGTTATTTCTATATGCTTTGTTTCTTAGTGCTCTTATGTAGTAACATTTCTTTATAGCATCAGCTTTTCTTAAATATGTGCCTAGATATTTTTCTTATTGTTTTTGGGCAGCAAGATGGAATGATGGATAGAGTATTGGGCCTGATGTCAGGAAGAATCATCTTCCTGAGTTCAAATCAAGCCTCAGATACTTCCTAGTTGTGTGACCTGGGCAACCCTGTTTGCCCCAATTCTTCATCTATAAAATCAGTTGGAGAAGGAAATGTCAAATCATTCCAATATCTTTGCCAAGAAAACCCCAAATGGGGTCATGAAGAGTTGGACATGATTGAAATGACTCAACAACAATTGTTTCTTTGTTTTTTATTAAAGCTTTTTATTTTCAAAACATATGCATAGATAATTTTTCAACATCGACCCTTACAAAATGTTCCAAATTTTCCCCTCCTTCCCCTACCCCCTCTCTAGATGGCAAGTAATCCAAAATATGCTAAACATGTTAAATCCAATATATGTATACATATTTATACAATAATCTTGCTGCACAAGAAAAATCAGATCAAAAAGGGAAAAAATGAGAAAGAAAACAAAATGCAAGCAAACAACCACAAAAAGAATGAAAATACTATGTGGTGATCCATATTCAGTTCTCACAGTCTCTGGATGTAGATGGCTCTCTTCATCATGAGATCATTGAAAGTGGTCTCAATCATTATAACAACAATTGTTTCTGAGATCTTCTTTACAATTTTGTTTCTATTTTTATGTTTATAATTCCTTCCTACCATATTTTATTTCTTCTCTGGATTTCTATGATATTGCCTTCTTTTGATTCACCTTGATTCTCTTGATTTTGTAGGTGATAAGAGTGAATAATGTTAGGAAGATCTGAACTCCAAGACTGTTTCTGATACTAGTTGTGTGGAATTGAACAAGTCACAACCTCATTTAGCCTCAGTTCCCTTACCTGAAAAATGAGAACCATTTTATATTATACCGCATATCTCACAGGGTTCCTGTGGGGCTCAAATAGCAAAGTATTTTGCAAAAACGTAAATACTACTAACTACTACTAATAGTATTAGCAGTAGAAACTATCTAATTTTGCCTCAATCTTCTAATTTTTGCTTAGCTCCTTGCTGTTTTTATTGTCATAGCATGACTAACACTTTTCTTTCCTCATTACTTACATAATCATTTCTTATTTTAGGCCCTTGGTATCTTTTGCTTAAACCAGGATGACAGTCTAATTGGTCTCCCACACTCACCTCTTCTACTTCAGTTTATCCTCCACAATTATTTTCCTTAAGTATCATTCCCTTATTCCATAAACTCCAGTGGCTCTCTATGGTCTTTAGAATAAAATATATTCTTCTATTTGGCTTTTAAAGTTTTTCATTCTCTCTGACTCTGGTTCAGCCAAAACTGGTTGTTTAACTGTTTCTCCTATGTTGTTCATTTATTTCAATTGTATTTGACTCTTTGTGACCTCATTAGGGTTTTCTTGGCAAAGAAACTGGAAATTGGGGCAAACAGAGAGAAATAACTTGCCCAAGATCACATAGCTAGTAAGTATCTGGTCTGGATTTGAACTCAGGAATTTGTCTTTCTGACTTCAGGCTCAGCACTCTGTGCATTGTGGTGCCACTTAGCATCCTGTTCCTCATATATGATAATCCATATCCCAACTCCATTGTATTTTTGTATAGCCTGTCCTTCATGCCTTCTCTTTTCATTGCTGTTACATAGAATCTCCGTTTAAAGGATTTAAAATCTCTTTTCAACTCAAACTTATTTTCTACTTGAGGACTTTCTTAATGCTTCTGAGCTACTAAGTATTTCCCAATATGCTCATCCTCTGAATTTTCTTTGTAATAAAGAAAAATTTGAACAAAACCCAGATGAAAAAGTGACCACATTTGTCAGTCCATATAACACGTCACCTCTTGTTTCCTACTTCACTACTGAGGGGAAAGTGGTTTATTTATTCCTTTCATATTTGGGACCAGGATTGATATTTTCAAGGGTCTATGTGTGACAGGTTAGTGAGGGCAGCAAGTAAGCTAGGAAAATGAAAGCAATTGGGAAAAAAAAAACAAAAAACTTGCTCCATTCTATCCACAGCCTGTAGGATAACTAGAACTACTTGTCCTCTTAAAGGGTCCCTTTAGTTCCACCTTTCTCTTTTTTTAAAGAAAGTATGGAACCCAGTAACTGGAGGATGCCTTCCTGGATCATTTCTATGGTTCAGCTCTGGTTGCTAATAAGTTGCCAACAACCTGGCATTAGTGTGTGAATGAACAGAACTAATATCATGTCTAGATACGGGAAGTCACAGAACTTAGCTTTGGTCAAAGCAACTTTCCTGTTCTGCCTTGTAAATAGAGCATCACTGTTGGATGGAAACACTCAACTCCCGGTTTTAATGATCCACGATTCTATAATTCTGGTCAAGGTGGTGGGCATGTGAAGACACACAGTGCCCTCTCCTGGACATCTGGAGACTTGCTAGTCAATTTACTCGAATCATTTGATGATTCAAAGTGTGATTTCTTGGATCTTGAATTTTTTTCATTGCATGGAATGTGGTTCTATGCTTTACATATCAAGAGAAGAAAAACAGATTATCCATCATCACTTATACCATATTCCCACTTTTTTTTAGGGAAACAGAAAAAACCCTAACCTTCAGTTCACAAGGAAGATTTGTTAGTTTTTGTTATCACCATCCATCAAATCTTTTCTCTTCACCTCAAACTACCTGTTGAGTTGACATTGTTTCATTGACTTTATTTTTTAATAATTAATAGTTTCCAGTGCTTAGCACAATGCTGGCACATAATAGGTTCTTAATAAATATTTACTGATTGGTTGATTATTGCATCTTCTGGGAATCCCTGAGGTTGGGGTTTGTAAGAGGTAGAGCTTAGTCAAAGGCTGATCACCATGGGCTCTCACCTTAGAGTGGAGCTCCCAGCATTTATACCTGAACTGTATCATAATAACACAGTTAGGATACAGTGTAACAACCAAAATAATTGTTGTCCCTTGGGGTTTTTGTACTCTGTAATCCACTTTCTCCCTCAATTAACCAAAGAACCTCTGGCTCACCGATTCTTGGTTTCACAGGATCACAAATTTAGGGCTAGGATGGATTTCAGAGTCCAGTTAGTCCTACTTTCTCCTTTGACAGAAAAGGAAACTGAGACCCATAGAAATTATGATTTGTCCAAGGTCATTTAGGTTGTAAGCATGAGTTGCAGATCCTTTAACTTTAGAGTCAATGCTCTGCCCTGATTGGTTTCCTGTTGCCACAGTTCTCCTCTTTGGATTTGAGTTTCTTTACCAGACAGTTTGGCCTATACAGAAATATGCAGACCTTTCTTTTCTTCCTTTTGCTGATTCCTAAAAGAAGCATACAACATTTCTTTTAGGTGTTATAAAGCATTTTGCCACAATGCAACAGAGCTGTTGCTAAGAATTCATGTGCCATGGATGTGTGAAAGACAATGATATGAATTTACAACCCTAAACCAATTGGGCCAGTTTTTGACAGAGGGTATTGTGATATAAATCTACACAGAACAACGTTTAATTTCCCAATTAAACATGGGAAAAATGACTAAACATCTGAAAACTACTGGAGTTAGTGGGAAGCTTATATACTAATCTTTCAAACAGCTAAAATACTATGTCCATCCCTATTTTTGCCCAATTAAATTTTTCCTAAGTTCAATAATGGGATTAAGGTAATGGGGAGGAAAATGTGCTCCAGTGATGAGTGGTAGTCTAGGTCCAAGTTTAAGCTGACAGGGGACCACGAGCCACAGAGGTGAGAACCAGAGGGAAAGAAACATGCTCCATTGGGTGTCAGAGCTTTGAGGGGAAATTCCAATCATCCTATCCTAGTTATGGTTCTTTTAAACAATTCAGGGGGATACAAAAAGTCTAAAATAATAAAAAAAGAAAATATTATCAAATTATGTGAATCTCAACAGCTAATTTTGGTCCTTTAAATATACTATATAATTATATTAAAGTTGTGTTCAAATATATAATATTATATATAGGCAAGGAATTAGGCTTTTAAATTACTTATCCTTTACTTTATAATTAATTGGCACATAGCTTTCTCACTACTAATAGTTGTATATGTATAACAATATGTATATTGTTAGTTCCTTTTCCTATGTTTTATTGGGAAACTAATAATTTTTTTTTGTATTTATACCCCTACACTTTCAGTAGAAGAGTGGGTCCTTCCTGAGTACAAATCTTATGAGAGAGAACAAGGAAAGTGGCTGTTTCCCCAGTAGTAAAACTTGAAGCCAATCTTATTACTACTTTGCCCACCAGTTTAGGATCTACCCCACTTGGTCTTCACAGATTGCCATGACAATCTCTTGATCAGAGAGAATTCTGTTATCTTTTGGTATTCTGCATGTGTTCTAAGACCCTGATATAAATTATCAAGAAAATGATCCAAGACTCATGCCAATGGATAAGCAGAAAACTAGTTCCTGGTCAACAAAAGAGCCATGGTCAACAGCTATCTTTCAAGGTAGCAGTTCTGAGAGACTCTCATGTCTGCAAAATGCACAGCTACAATACTTTGAGCAACTAATTTTCCCTGCCATTTTGGAGGAAGTGGTTCAAGCTCAGTAGCAGGTCACTTTTATATCGTGACCAGAGATTGGGTGTCTGAAAGAGAAGCAGTGAATTGGAAGTAATAACAAAGTATACCTCTGTCTTCCAGGTAAATACTGTAACAGCTGGTTAGAATGATTGTTGAATTGTTTGAACTATTGATTTTCAAACTTTCTTTCCCTCCTATCACCAAGAAAGACTGATTATGGTATTATACCTAATCAGTTCTAGCTCTGGGGATTTTCAGTGTACTGTTAATCATCATCTTCATCATGGTCATGATCATCATAATGTAATTAACGTTGAGCTTTAAGTTTTTCAAAACCCCTTACAATTACTATATCATATTAACTTCATGACAACTGTGGGAGGTAGATGCTCCCTATTTTACAGATGAAGAAACTGAGGCTGATAGAGGTTAAATAATTTGCTCAGGGTTCCATAATTAGTTAGTAGGTAAGTCTGCATTTGAACTGAGGTCTTTTTTTATTCCAAGTTGACTGCGCTATTCACTGAGCTGCCTGAGGCATAAATGTCCATGCAGGCCCAATGGGGAACACATTAATTTGCATTAATGAATTTATAAGGAACAACATTTTCATAAAAAATATTCAATAATTCAGGCAACTGAGACTCACCTGTGTTCACATTTGTGCTGTTATTGTTCAGCCATGTGTGGCTCTTCATGTCCTGGTGGGCACACCAAGGCTTTTACTTGGCAAAGATTAGGGAGCGCGAATTCCTTTTCCAGTGAATTAAGGCAAACAGAAATTAAGTGACCTGCCCAGGATCACACCACATAAATGTTTGAGGCTGGATTTAAATTCAGGTCTTCCTGACTCCAGATCCAGTGCTCTTTCCATTGAGCCACCTAGCTGTTTCCCAGGCAAGTAGGGGTTAAGTGACTTGCCCAGGATCATACAGCTAGTAAGTGTCTGAGGCCAGATTTGAACTTAAAAAAATGAGTCTTCCTATCTTCAGGCATGGCATTCTATATACTGTACTACCCATTTTGCCAAGAAAACCCCAAATGGGGGTGACAAAGAGTTGGGCACGACTGAAATGATTAAACATTAAAACAACAACAACAGCAAGTTTCTGACTTCAGACACAGTGCTCTATCCACTGAGCCATCAAGGTGGGAGGTTTGGACAAATTCTGTACCTTTAGGGATTTGGCTCAACTTAAATCCCACCTTCCTCAGGAGACATTTATATGTCCCTCTCCACTGCCATACCCTTCCTTTGAGGTTATTTCCCATTTACACTGTATGTGCCTGTTATGTACCTTGTTATTTGCAATTGTCTCCTCCATTAGAACATAAATTCCTTGAAAGAAAGGATCATGTTTTTTCCCTTTCTTTGTATCTCATGCTTAACACAATTCCTGAGACATAATAAGCACTTAATAAATACTTCTGACTGTTGACAACTTGGTTTTTTTCCTCCCTAATACATACAACTTACTGTTTGTTTTCTTTAAGTAGCTGATATTTTCCAGAAATTGATTTCTATCTGTTTTCATTCAAAAATTCTCACCATATTTCCATCTATCGCTTGTGAAATAACACAAATGTCTCTCTTGGATGCTTCACGATGGCCTGGGTTGAACCTGGGCTCTTAAAAATCCATGCTGGTAGAACAGAAACTTTGGCAGCTTATGCTGCTGGAAAGGCTTCAATTATGTTCTAGGCAAAAGACTTGGTCTTCTGCCTGAGGACTGGCCAAGCTAACCATGGAAGTGCTCATTCCAAGAAGGCTGATTTCTAGGCTGTAGAATTTTAGGCCACTTGTGAAACAGATTAAAAAAATACTAAGTGCCCCAGGAAAGGGGCAGAAATGACATTGAGTTGTTCAACTCATTGATTTGATGTTTAATTCTCTTGATGGACAAGAATCTCACAGATGAGGAAAAATTGTTATTCAGTCATTTATGACTTTTTGTGACCCTATTTGGCATTTTTTGGGGGGCAAAGATACTGAATGATTTGCCATTTTATTCTCCAGATCATTTTATACATGGGCACACTGAGGTAAACAGGGTTAAGTGACTTACTCATATAGCTAAGAAATGTCTGAGGCTAGATTTGAACTCAGAAAGATGAATCTTCATAACTCCAAGCATAGACTTCTTTTTACTGTGCCATCTCCCATCACAAGACAAGAAGGACAAGTGACAATATAAACCAACGGAGGGAGTTTCTAGAGAAGTAGGATTATGGCTCTAAGAAAGCATTGAAATGTCACTGATCTCTTTTTTTAGGTACTGCTTACTGAAATGAGCACATTGAACATGAAGTTAGAATGCTTGAGTGTACTTAACAGTTAGAGAGAATTAATTCATGCTTGTTGATTGTGGGATCCAGCTGTTTCATTTTCCTTAGGATAACATCTGGAAAGAGTCAGCATGAATTCTTTGGAAATATTTTTTTTTGGTAAGAGGGAAGGAGGAGTGTGAGTTAATGTGATCTTTTAAAGAATTCTAAACTTTAACAAATACCAAATAAAATGAGTATTTCCATATACAAAGTAAAATAAAAAGGAGGATTGTGAGCTTCATGAAGAAAACAGGCACTGTTTTCTTGCCTCTTTTTGTATGTCTAGTGCTTAGCCCAGTGCCTAGTTCATAATAGTTCTTAATAAATGTTTATTGACTGACTGATTGTACCTGACACTGCAAATCTATGTACAATTTGCTTTTTAAATGCTTTTAAATTCAGTAAGTAGCTTTCAAAGCTGCCCTATTTGTCAGTTTCTTTTTTCTTTCTGTTTTCTTCTGTCCATTAAAAATGATTTCATGAGCCTCTTTTTTTTTAACTTTTATGGAAAATTAAAAAAAAAAAAGAGTTGAAAGCTTTCAAAATAGAAAGAGCAAAACTTAGGCTTTTCAAACTCCAGGTTCAGAAATTACACTTTCTATGCTTTTGTTGAAATTTCCCTCCATTACCTATGGAATTATAGCCAGGCTATCAGTTGATTACAAGGATTCTTTATTTCACCTTGGCATGTCTTTTATCAGAAATCATTGGGAAACTTTTTAATTTATGGGCTTTTATTGCAATACTCAATTCACCCTGAGTAGTCTATTATTAAGTGTTCTAGAAGCTCTTATTGTTCTTTATCAGAGGATTGTATCTTGGTGCAATTCATCTGTAGTCATTCTTCATAGAGAAAATCTTCCATATTAGCTTCCTTTCATCATACAATGACAACTCTTGAATACATCATTATTCAGCAACGAGTTTATAAATTATAATCATTAGGCAATTTTTCACATAATCTGATTTTATAAACTGTTTCTTTTCATTATCTTTGGAGGGAAAACAGTAAATGCATCTGTCTGTTTTGATCTCTTGTGATAAGTGTAATAGAAAAACCAAGTAGGGACATCTTACTGAGGAAACAAACAGTGTGTATTTGTAATAAGCATAGACTGCAAGATTATTTTGTGTGTGGTTAAGGACCATTGCCCTCTTTAATGAAACATATTAACCACCCATGACCACAGTCACTGTCAACACTGTTGATGTCACAATGCCACTGATTTGTTTCTTAAGTTGGACCCATCTCCCTTGTTTTCTGTTTACAATCATGCTCCTCCCCAGCATTGCTTTAGGCAAATGCAAAATAACATTGTTTATATCTCAGGTGGGTTATTAGCTTCATCAGTTTTTAACTTTGGGCTGACTTCCTTTTGTGACCTAACATTAAGCTGCTTTACTCTGCTGCCCAGATTTTTCACACTTAAGGGATACCAATTTCTGATACAGTCAAAGAGACCCAGGAAGAAAAACAGCTACAAAATAGAGAAATGGCTTTTGGATTATTTGTGATACTTCTTTCTTACATTAACATGGATAATTTTGAGTGCCAGCTATTGGTTTTTGATATCTTGAATAGATAACCTTTGCAAATGAGTTTTTCTGCAATATTTTCGAGAAAAAAAGATTTCATTCCTCCAAGCCACAGATTGTGAAGGATTTAAATTCATAGTGAATGTTAAAACTAGATAGGACCTTATAGAACATCTTGCTTCATTCTACGATTGGGAAGCTGGAATTTGGAGATTAAGTAACTTGGTCTTGGTTCCACAGTATATAAAAATTCGAGCTGGTAAGCAAATCTTGGTTTTCAAAATCCAAATGCAATTTTTTTCCTGCTATATTCCACCTAATAATTTTACATTTGAGGAAACTGAGACCCGGGGAGGTGATGATACTTGCAAAGGTCACACAATTCGTGGGAGAGCTGGGGCTAGAAGCCAGCTCTTTTTACTTCCAGCCTAGTGTTCTTTTGATTGCAGCATACTACACAGGAGTAGCTAAAGAATCAAAGGCAAGGCATGATTGCTGGATTCTTTGTATTGGGATTTGGGAAGGAAGCTTCCTGGAACTTTGGTGGATCTGATCTTTGGAGCTATAAGCCAATTCCATTTTATTCTTGGCTTTGTTATAGTGTTCTATATATTTTCTGGCATCCCTGTGCCTCAGACTGACTATCTATAAAGTTAGTGAATAATCTATATAACAGAGTATCAGAAGAGCAAGTGGTTTGATGCCCATAAAGAGCTTTATGGTCTCTGCACCAAATATAAAGGACCTTTCAAACCCCATGGTGGCTCAATGGATGGAGTGTTGAAATAGGCCTCAGGAAAACCTGAGTTTGAATTCTGCCTTGGATACTTACTAATTATATAACTCTGGAAAAAGTTATTTATTCTGTGCCTGCCTTAGTTTCCTCAGCTATAAAATGGAAATCATAACAATGCCTACTTATTGTAAGCAAAGGAGATTATATGAACATATCAGTATAATAACCTATAAACTTAAAAGGCTAGATAAACCATGGTTATCATTATCATTATTGTTACAATGACCTTGGAGAGTTTGGTCTTCAAATTTGGAAACTTGCTCTGGACTAGTCAGTCAATCAATAAACATTTGTTAAGTGTGTATTGTGCTCCAGGCACTGTGAAAAGCAGGGGTACAAAGAAAGGTAACTATCCCTGATCTCAGGGGGCTAACAATCTAATAGGTGAGATGACATGCCAATACGTAAGTACCAATAAACTACACAGAGGATAAATTATAAATAACCAATAGAAGAGAGGCATTAGAATTAGGAAGGATTGGAGGACGATTTCCTTATAAGAGGTGGAGTTATAGTTGTCACTTCTTATAGCATAATTTTATACCACAACTTGTTAAGCCATTCCCCAATGAATGCACCTCCCCATAGTTTTTAATTCTTTGCCGCTGCCATCACCAACACCACCACATCCATCCACAACCCCATATACAAATTTAAAAAAAAAACCCTGTTATGAATACTTTTGTACATATAGGTCTTTTTGTTTCTTTTTTGATTTCTTTGAGGGTACAGATCTAATAGTGGTATTGTTGGGTCAAAGGGTATGCACAATTTTATAGTTCTATGGGCTATAAAATTTTCTCTAGAATTGTTAGACTAATTCACAACTTCCCTATGCAGTGCTTAGTGATTCAATTTTTTCATATCTCTTCTAGTTTTTGTCATTTTTCTTTTCTGTCATAATAACTAATCTTATAGGTGTGAGGTGATTCTTCAGAATTGTTTTAATCTAATCAATAATCATTTACATTTTTTGTAATATAGATAGCTTTGATTTCTTCTGAAAACTTCAATTTCATATTCTTGGGTTATCAATTGGAGAATAATTTGTATTCTCATAAATTTGACTCAGTTTGCTACAAATTTGAGAAATGAGGTTTTTGCTAGAAAAAAATGCTGTTAAAATATTTTCTCAGTTTCTTGTTCCGCTTCTAATGTATGCATCAAATCACAGAGCAACTAAACTCCCTTCCTTTCTCTCTCCCTTTTCTCTCCAAATATTTCTCCTTCCCTCCTCACTTCCTTCCTTCCTTCCTCCCTCCCTTCCTTTCTTCATTTCCTTCTCTTTTTTCCTTCTTTCTTTTCCTTCCCTCCTTCCTTCCCTCCTTCCCTCCTTCTTTCCCTTCTTCCCTCCTTCCTTCCTTCTCTCCTTCCCTCCTTTTGAGGAAATAATTTGAGTGTCCAAGATGTCAGTGTGGACAACGGCTACCAGAATTATGAGTGGGTGATAGATATGGATTGAGGGAACCTGAATGGAAGAGAAATTATTGAGTGATAGTTGTGGAGGGAGAACCTAAAAGTGGTGATGGGGAGCAAGGAGAATTCCATTTTCCCCATCTAGACCAGTGAGTTAGGGAGAATGAGCGCCCACTGGGCATCTGACTTTTACAACATTTAACATGAACGTTTGTGCTTTTCCAAGATGGATGTTGGGGAAAGAATAGGAAATGGAGAACTATACTAGTAATATCAATATGCCAGTAAGTTCTGTCTAATGATCTGACATTGTGGGAATTTGGGGATGCTCTTTTTATTTACCCAAGCCAAGCTAAGGTATGACTGGGTACATATATAGACTTTCTAAGTCAGCATAACATCCCCCAAATCTTCATTTGTAAGGTTTTATAATGACAGAGTTGCACAAGAAATAGAGTCTCTGATCTGTCTTTTCCCTAGGACTAGTCTTACAATTACATGGTTTCATGGTGTCAGCTAAAGGTCTAAGAAGGTTATTTGATCAAATTATGTCCCTCATAATTGTTGATGCATTAAACCTCCAATGGTTTTCCTTTAAATAAGACTTTTCCCAATTAAAATGCACATGAGAATTCGACTTTCTTTTAGTGACCTCTACATTTATATTGTTGTAGTTCTCATTTACATTTTTCTTTTGTTTTTTCTTATTTTATTTTCATATCAGTTCATACAGATCTTCCTCTGTGTCTCTGAATTCCTCCTAATCATTTTTTATGTTTGATATTTTAGGTTTGTTCAATCATTTTCAACTGGTAGATGCCTGAACTGTGCCCAATTATTTGCTCTCTCTCACACATAGATGTTGCCATAAACATTTTGGTATTTATTAAGGGTTTGCTTCTATATTTGACCTTTTTGGAGAATATGGAGAATATGATTAGATTAAAAGATCTGAAGTTTGATCACTTTTCTATCATAATTTAAAACATTATCATGAATTCTTAGACAAGTTTACAATGTTACCCTTCCATATACATTGTAGTTGAGGTTTTTCTAAAATGCTTTGTTAGTACTTAATGTAATTTAGGGAAATAGACTTTAGGATAGAGATTTACCAATATGATAGAGAATTACAAAGCTACAGAATATAAATGACATGTAAAATGCCACAAAGTCTCTGATATTATTTTCATATTCTTATAGCATCTGGGCCCACTTGCTCTACTTTTTGTCAATACTATGAAGTAAGAAAATTTGTGAAGCAAGGACCTCCTTCCTATCTGTGGACTCTAAACTCTACCCCTACTTTTCCTTCTAGTGTGACACTGGTATCCCTTCTAGATCCTTCTATCAGTTTCTGGAATTCACCTTATAAATGTGTTCAGTTAGTCATATTTTCAAAGCTTCTCCTATTTTTCCATAATTCACATGTCCTTCCTCTGGAAGTATTTATCTGTAAGATCTTTTAATTTTATTTAAAATATCTCATATTCATTAAACGATCAGTTATGTATAATTCCAAGCAAAGAAAGGGCCATTTGTTCACAATGAAATGGCTTTCAATTAGGGCTCAGGTATTTCCAAAAAGAGCAATGCCCCAAATTTCCTGGTATGATGTTAGTTTTAGAATCATATTGCTATTTCTCAGGATGTTCTCCCTACATTATCTCACACTCTAACCATTATTTCACACTTCATCCAAAGAAACTATAGGCACAAATTTCCATAGGGCATATGGTTTTCTAGGGCCAAAAAAAATCATCAAGGCTAATAGGATGGCAGGCCATTATCTGTTTGTCATAATAAGGTCTATATTATCTCAACAGTCTAAGCCTATATGGCTGAAGTGCAATCTTCAAATTCCATCATATTTTAAAGCTTCATTTTGTGTATTTTTTCTGGGATAAGTTATCACATCATCTGGAAGATTTCCATTATCACAGTGAAAACAAACCTGGTAAATATTCATCTTTGTTATGAGATGTTATACATCAAGGCAATCATGGGAACAATGCAAGCTTTGTATGACTCTCTGATTCAGTGAGAATTAGAGAAAATTAGGCAGCTGATGAAGCCACTAGAATACAGCAAATGATGGAGAGGATATCATAATTTCCTATTGAAAGAAGAATCAGGATGCATTATAAAGCCAAGGCAATTAAGCCAACACAAATGGTGTGGGAACAATACAATATGGAGGTTCTGGAAAGTCCTAAGTGGTAACTCATAGTAATAGATGATCAGGTAGAAAAATCTTATTAAGAAATTGTTCACAATTGTCCACAGACCCCAGATAGAAAGGAGGCTTCTGGGAATATTTATAGAACCTATCATAGCTGAGAAGAAGTGTACTATTTCTTATGAATTTCCATTTAAATATTTGTGCATATTTAGTACATATGCATATATGTATATATGTACCAATAAATGAATGAGTACATATTAGCATATCAATAAATAAATTAATCAATCATAAGTATTTATTAAGCATCTACCATATGTCAGGCACTATGCTAAGCTGTGGGAAAATAATACAAAAGTGAGACTAGTCCTTTCAGAGATGAAGATTACATTTTACTTGAGTTAAACATGGTTGAAATTATATATATTAGTGCCTGGAAGGGTGGCAGTTCCCTCCACAGAAATGGGGAAACTTAAAGAAGAGATGCAATTAAATAGGAAGAATAAAAATTTGTTTGGACATGTTGAGTTTGAAATGTTTCTAAAATGCTTAATTAGAAATTTCCAAAAAGTACTTGGTGTTGAAGGGTCTGGAGATTGTACGTGAGATAGGGGTAAATGTATAAATCTGGGAACTATTTACAAAGAAATGATAATTTAACCATGAGAATCCTAGATTGTCATGAACTTGAACTCTGCTATTGGATTTAGTCTTTGTAAAAGAGAGCTGTCAAAAGATGGGATGCTTAGATTTTTGTTCCTCTCTAGGGCACCTCTTGTTCCCAGAGAAGTAGCTGATAGAGACAATAATTGAGCCAGAAGAAGTTCCTGGGTCAAATGAAGACTTTATATGGAAATATCAATGGCAAAGATAGAGAACAGGAGGAAGTCTTGAACCAAGCTTATTCAGAAGAGAGATTCTATAAAAGTAGCTTCTTGGAAACTCTTTTCTCAATCTCCATATTGCTTCTCCTATTAAATTTTATTTAATTTAAATTTTTAGTTGAGAGGTTACCTTAGGTTTGGAAAGTGGAAATTCCAAGATGAAGTTCTTATTGTTATCTTTGTATAATTCTTCCTTAGCAAGTCTAATTGTTCTAGTTAAAATCCACAGACACCATATTTGAATACTACTGACTATAAGAAGCAGATAGCCAGGTGGCTCAGTGTTGGGCCTCAAGTCAGGAAGATGAGTTCAAATCTGACTTCAGACACTTACTAGGTAGGTAACCTGGGCAAATCACTTAACCATAACAAACTATTCCAGTATCTTTTCCAAGAAAATGGACAGTATGGTCCATGGAGTCATGAAGAGTTAGACATGGCTGAATGACCAAAAAATAAGAAGACTTGGCCATCAAGTATATAGTGGCCAATCTTTCTTCTTTTTATTTTTAATTTAGGGAGTTTATTTTATTTGTTTGCTTTTGTAAAGCAATAGAGGTTGTGACTTGCCCAGGGTCACACAGCTAGTATTAAATGTCTGAGGCCAGATTTAAACTCAGATCTCCTGACTTCAGGGCTGATCTTCCCATCCACTGCACCATCTAGCTGCCTCCAATCCTTCCTCTTTAATGTTTCCTTTTTGGAAAAGTAAGAATCCTTAAAAGATAAAATTGGAGAAGAGAGATCCAAAAAGAATTGGGTATGACCTCATTATAGGGCAAGGCATGTCAGTGTGGACAACAGCTTATTCTGAGAAAGGAGATTTGTAATTTTATCCTGTAAGGAATTTGTAGTGTAAGAATTTCCATAATCACTGCCAATCTCCCAAAAAATTTATAATTTATAATCTAGGAGATTTGCCCGATATTCAGTGAGGAAAAACAAACTGTTCATGGTCTCATAACTAATAGGTATAAGAGTTTGGATATGAATCTGGATATTAATGATTCCAAAGAGAGGTTATTTCCATGTACCATGTTGTGTCCTCTCCCCTACCATATACATATATGTTCTTATGTCTAACTTAGGAATTTATCATTCACCTTAGTATGGTAATTACCATAAAAAATTCTGCATCTCTCAATCAGAGAAATAAGGCCCTGGATACCTAAGACATCAGCAAGACCTGACAAAGCCCAGTCAAAGGTACAGAGGGGAACTGAAGTACACACACACACACACACACACACACACACACACACACACACATGCTCACGTACCTCATATACCTAGAATATGGTAAAAAAATACCTAGTAAAAGTTTGTTTTCTGAATGACAATTAGAAATAATTTTGAGATTTTAAGACTTCATGGCAAATATGAGTACTTCTTCATGAGCAGTCTGACATTCTAATAAAAATTTGATGCATTATAATCTGTTTTTATCAGAAGAAAACAAAATTATGTCCAGGGTAATTTTTTGTTTTTTTATTTTTCTTCTTCTCTCTTCACTATCCCTAGATATTACATTTCTAATCAAACAAGGATATTTGAGGGAGCATATTAGGACAGAGTTAGCTGGCAGTGCTGGTTCACTTTCTTCTAATTCATTACTGTTTACTTTAGGGAAGAATCCATTATTTATCCAGATCGTAAACTCTTTCAAGGATGGGATTGAGAAAGGTACTCAAATCAATGGCTATCCCTGGTTAAGCATGAGCACTTCATTTTCCCTCAGTATCTTTGTTTGACTGGACTCTGGCAGGCCTTGTTGATATTTTAGGCACCCAGTCAGCTCCAGGCTTTGCTCCTTGGTCACTCAAGAGAGAGGGGAAGAGTCTATTATTCACTTGGCAAAACATTATTCAATTTCCCTGTCCATGAAGTTTCTTTGGTGTGGCTGTCTACCATGCTCTTCGGTAGCATATCTTGTAAAGCATTCATGCCTTAGTTTCAAATGTCTAGATTAGCTTTACAATTATAAATTTTTGGCAATTCTCTTTAGAAATTATGGCAAATATACACATATATCCATATATTTTTATGTGAACTTTGCAAATTCTTGACTGATAAACTTTATGTTTATGTTGCCAACTTTCTACAACATTAACTATAATGAAGTGGATAGTTTTGCGAACACTCGAAATGGATATGATGATTATGAGAAATATAGGTCCATTAAAAACAAGATGGCAAGGTTTTAGATGATAGAATAGAATTCTAAAAATTTCTGAAGAAGCTAGAATAATGAACTATATCTTTGATACTTTTGTCATTTTGTGATATTGTGTCCTAACTAGTGATACAGATTACAACTCATCTATACCTTTCCAATATGTGTGACTTTTATCTATGTGTCCCATAAATTGTTCTTGAAGAAGGTGATATCTAGCCTCCTGGAGGCCTGCCTCTAAGTCTCTAGATATTGTATGGATATCAAGGAAGTATATAAACTATCTGTCATCAACCTCACTACATGACTTGTTTACCTTTTTCTGTTCATTCATTCCCCTGATTATATCATTTATATTACCTCTCCACAAAGTTCTACTCTTGTAGAGGACATGCTGAATCTAGTACCTGGATCCTAGATTAGCTTATAAAAATCACTAACATAAACATTTTCTAAAATCACTAAAATAAGTACATTTAGGCTTATATGTTCCATAGAAGAAATATTTGTCCTGAAAACTGTTCCTTAAATCCAGGCAACCAATTTTCTGTTTGGATTTCATTTGGTTTTTAACAGATCTTGTGGCTAAGCTACTGTTTGGAAAAGATTGTGTTTTAACAACCTTAAAATACTTAACATAGTTTACAGCCAAAATTTTGGTATAAAAGCTTTGTTTCCCTTGTAATTACTAATTAGTTACCCATGCTATTTGATCCACCTGTTTTGGCTAAATAAAGCTTTGACTTAAAGAGAATATTGTGAGAGTGTCCAACTCTGACTCTCACTGTGACCAAATGTTCCCCTACAGCACTCTTATGCTTCATTTTAGCATGGAGATGACCCTAAGTTCTTGAGGGGTATGACAGTGGATCACAAGCTTTGGTATATTTTACCTCTAGAAAAAAGTTTGAACATAGTTATGGAAATAGATATTGTCTGTCTACTGAGGACAAGCCTAGTTAAATATAGAGAGATTCATCATAAAAAGGTTGGTTGTGGAAATCCATAAAGCAAAAAACTGCATTTAGGAGGAAGAAATTTATTAGGGACATAAACGAAATACCACCATTTCAAACAATCAACCATACAAGTATAGGATATGGACAGTGGCAGGGGTCCTCAAACTAGGGCTGCGGGCCAGATGCAGCAGCTGAGGACGGTTATCCCCCTTGCCCAGGGCTATGACGTTTCTTTATTTAAAGGCCCACAAAACAAAGTTTTTGTTTTTACTATAGTCCGGTCCTCCAACAGTCTGAGGGACAGTGAACTGGCCCCCTATTTAAAAAGTTTGAGGATCCCTGGGATAGATGATAATATATGACACCACTGATGAAGTACTGCCTTATAAGTTGGAGATCTTCTGTTGGAAAGCAACTAAATTGGAGAAGGTCTTCAGTACCATGTCATTTGAGGATTGGATGTAGTGACTAGTGACTGTTAGCCTGGAGAGGACTCATTATATCAGCTCAATGATCAGCTCATGTACTGGAGGTTACATGAAAAAGAGAATAGGACTTATCTTGTTGGCTCTAGGAGGAAGAGCTAAAAAAAGATGAAAGTTATAGACAGATAGTTTAGACTTCATGTAAGGTAAAAGTTTCTGACAATTACAGCTTAGTAGAATTGGCAACTTGTGGGGTTAGGGTAAAGGTTTCTCTCTTTGCGTAAAGACTACATGACCATAGTAGACCATGTTTGGAGGGGGTTATTTTTCAGGTAGTGGTTGTATTTGATAGCCCACGAAGTCCTTTCCAACTTTGAAGTTCTGTGCTTTTGTGACCTTATTCAGACAAATCTCTCCTCTCTCCTCCCCTAGGTTTTCCTCAGATCTCACTTTTTTTTTCTGATTGTGTTCCAGTCAACCTAGTGCTTGTTACTACTGTGCTGAAACTACTACTTGATTGAAACTCAATCCTTCTATAATTTATCAGTCCAAGTTTGTGCAAAGTACTTAATTTGATAAAATAATTGGTGTGTTAAAGAACCCATAGGAGAAAATTCAAGGAGGATCCTTATAGTTCTTCCTACCTTTTGGAAACAGGTGTTCATGTAATGGGGAACAGTGAATATACATGTTTGGCAAACCTGCTTTTGAAAGTACCTAATGAGGTGGAATGGAAAGGGGTGCCTTTCTATTTCCAATGATGTATAGGGATTCTATGACTGTCTTCTGTCTACTTATCAAGCAGTGAAGCAAAGGCCTTTTAGTTAGCTGCTTAATCAAAACTGAGGATACATATAAAATATACTAACTGACCAACTTGATCTTTCTATTTCCTTAGGAGCTTTTGAGACAAAAATTTCAGTAAGTCTTTGTTGGGGTTGGGTGGGGAAGCACCAGCAGCTTCTTTTACCCATTTGGGTTGATATAAAGTCATAAGCATATAGTGTGCTATTTTTCTGCCTCTGTGTGCCTCTGGCTTTACAGTAGGGGAATGAGTGTTGGAGTTGGAATCAATAAAGTTGTAACCTAGTGGCAGTTAAGAAGTCAGAAAAAGCACAAGAGGTCCAGGAAAGGCAATCTGTACCAGAGTTAATTGGCAACTAAATCAAGGGAGTTTCTAAAGTAGCCATGAGAGGGACCTGCAGGATACAATTTGACATATGTCCTTCAATCAAGGAAATGTTTTACCTTATTTAGTAACTATAAACACTTAGAAGTGAAGTTGGTGAGCAAATATACATAGTGATCACGTTAAGTTTGACCTATATCTTCCCAGGAACTAAGATGGCAGGAAGGAGAGAGAGTTGCCATCCTACATGCTCCCCCTAATTCTGAAGTTACTAAATTTACACTCCTGATTTTTCTATCTTCTCAGTAAATATTTGTAAAAGCTTATTGATGTTAATTGGATAAATGATATTAGAATGCTAATCTAATTAGAATGTTAATGCTAATATCAATGATATTGATATCAATTGACATTGATAGGTCAATCAATGACATAGTGAAGACATTAGCTGTGTCTTGAGATTGCTATTGGAGGGAGCACACTAAATTGAGGGCTTAAGCTGATGACATTAGGAAAATCTCATAACACTATAACATCATCTTTTGTATCCTGAAAGGAGATGCCACACAATTACCTTCTGGGAAACCAAGTTGTCATTGCAAGTGGGAGTTGGGATAAAGACTATGAGAGCATATATGACCCATGAACATTTTAATGGGGGATTTCTGGAGATAATTTCTTTTCCTTCTTGCCACCAATTTTATTGTTTGGCCCCTTTCAAATTAGAGAAAATATAGGACAGGCAGAATGAGGTGACACAATATCAGGCTAGCAAATGATTGAATCCTATAATATTGGAGTAGAAAGTAAGCCTGGAAGTCATCTGCCCAACTTTTTTTCCCCCTCTGGTTGTGCCTTTTGAAGAATGCCTTCTTCAAAGAGAGATTTCAAGTCATGATGAACTTCTTACCTATGATTCATCCTATTTCTGAGATTCTTTGAAACTATGACAAAAGTCACCTGAACCCAACATTTTCTCAGTCTCTTTGTTTTCTTTTTCTACTTTGTGTTTCTTTTCTTTCCCCATTGCTCTCCCTCTATGCCATCATTATCTCTTTCTGTTTCCTTCTCAACATCTCCATTATTCCTCATTATCTATGGTCCCCCCTCCCTGCCTCTGCTCTTTCCTTGTCCCTTTTACACGTCTCATTTCCAGCTCTTTAACCACAGAGAGTAAGAGGAGTCTTTTTTCCTCACTGAGTCTAAGCCACTTCTGCATCTCAGAACAGATCTGTCACCTGCAGGATCTCAGGCGATGGCACACAGCCACTTAACACCCACAATGGGAGCTCTCAAAGCAGAGGAGGAAAAACCTGGGCGAAGTGCCAACAAGCAACAGAGAGGCAGCCTGGCCTCGGGGAGGGACCAGAAGCCTGGCAGTCAGAAACTCATAGCTCTGCCACAGACTTGTGGTGGGCACTGGAGCAAGTCACTTGACCTCTGTCACCGGATCCGCATCTTGGAGAGGAAGGATGTTTCATCTCTCCTGAGGATACTCTAAAACATAGCAAACAAACCCCAGAAACTTTAAAAACTACATGTGCATATATATATGCACAAATACGCACACATATATGTCTATTTGTACATATAAATACAATCATATGAAGGCCATATGTATCTCTCATCTCTATTTCTTCCACCTAACTTTATAGAGATATATTATATTAGGATCATTCTATTATAGTAGGAAGAAACTTCAAAGTTTATTTTATCTAATTTAATAGAGGAACAAACTGAGGCGTAGAAAAGTTACGTAATTTGCCTAATGCAAACTTATGTAATTCACTTTACCTTTTGCCTCACCTTTATATCACATTCATTTTGCCATCTTCCTGGCATGAAAATAAATTTGATAGCAGCATCACTTCTAGAAAGACATGCCAATTGATAGTCCTATGTCACTATCCTTGTGACTCCCCATAATGAAATAATTCTTGTTAGCTATTACCTTCCACTATGTTTAGTTTCCCTCTATTAGAATGTAGGCTCTTTCAAGGTCAAGGGCTGTTTCACTTTCTGTATTTGTATAGACAATGTTTAGTACAGTGCCTGACACAAAGTAAGCACTGAGTAAATGCCTCATTCATTTATTATCTAAGATCATATAGATAGTAAGTGATAGAATTTTGAATTCAGAGTCCCATGATTCCAAGTTCAGTGTTCTGGGCCTGGTTATCATGTCATATATACATATAAATGTAATGGAGACTTTGGCCAGTTAGAATCCAGTCCTTGGAGTATAGCTTTATGCTATGGCTGATATCAACTCACAGAGGCGAGATTGATTCCTGTATATTATATATTGAATTTTTCCTATAGATATTTTCTGACTGTTTCCAGTAAGCCTTCTGCATAGTGAGAGACATTTTGATGGGCTACTGAATCAGAACTGAGAATATATGCATAAAATTTAAAAAATTAAAATATTTATTGAAGAGTGATGAAGAAGATAAGAATGTCTTTAGGCCATGGGTTGGGTGAAAGGTGTAGCAGTGGAAGAGTGGTAGCCTGATGTCTGTACCTTCCTGCCTTATCTCTTCCCTCATCCACAATGTAGCTGAAGTGCTGCTCTTTCTTTTGACTATCTGGATTTATTCTTTCTTGATCTTAGATGAATGAATATTAAAAAAAATAGACCAATTTATGATCTTGTGCACTTTGAACAGAGTTTTAGCAATTGGACTTCGTATGAGAGACTTCTAGGAGTCACAGCAGCTGAGCTGATATGGGTCCCTTCTTGAGAAATGACCTGCTTGCCCCAACTTAGCACCAGAGACACCATATGCTACAAACAAGGGATCAACTAGTCCATCAGCTTACAAAATCCAGAAGTGAATCTGGTGGTAGGAATGTTTGGTATTCTTCACTTTAAGTCCACTATCCTTAGGGATGAAGAGGGAAGAGTATATGCCCCAGTTCAGAAGATAAATTTATATTTTTACCCATGTTATATATTTACCAGTAAGTAAACTTTTGTAAACACTAATTTTAATTAATTGGTTAATTTTATATTAAGGAAGAATCAAATGGTCACTTGATATTATTTAGATGTCAGCTGATGATTAATATCTGAATGGAGTCTTGTGCATAGTAGTATTAGAAAACAATTTGAAGCCCTTCAGGATTACCTCTAAAACTGGACATGGGAGAAAGTAGGTAGATTTGTTTTGGGGACCTGGCCTGCTGGTTGGGGTGTGAGTTGGGAAAGGGTGAGCCCAAAGCTTGGATACTATGTTTGTTTGTGTTCATGCACACAAATACATACAAATATAGATATATGTTTTCTATTTCTCTTAATAGGAGAAAAGGAAAATGATGTAGTTTGGGGTCTCATGAAGGTAACAACTAATGAATGTCTTTGTTGATATGTGTAAAAGTAGGATTTGCTACAAATAAATTGTGTACTTATTTAGTGTGGGATATTGGAAAATGCATTTAACTTTTCTTTGCCTCAGTTTATTCATTTGTAAAGTTAGGATGTTGGTTTTCATAGCTTTTAATGATCCTCTCAGGTTTAAATCCATGGTCCTTCCTTTCTTTAGTTAGGTATTGTAAAGAACTTGAAAGACCCCTTTCTCTTAACTCAATGGATTTTATACTACAAACAGTATCTAGGAGAAAAGAACCAAAATAAAGGACTCAACAACAATAACAATATATATTAGTTAATTAATAAATAATAAATTAATAAATTTGGTATTAGTTTTTAAAAACTATTATTAACAATAATAGAAATTGTAGCTATAAAATAGCTCCCTATGGAAAAGAATCTTCCCAGTTTCCAACGACCATGGAGGCTCTTTTATTGGGGTTTGAGAATATATAAGCCTTAGAATGTCTGTTATATTCATAAATATAAGTTAATTGATCTACCATCATGTATCTGTATTGTTTTCTGATAATGGTGATTTATTTGCACTGAACCATCCACATTTGCTTCCCCTGATGACCAAGATTTGTGATGACTGGCTGGGGTCAGGGGTGAAGTCTGTGGACAGAGTGGAGCAAAGCTAAGTGGCCCATGAGAGAACTAAACCTGTGACCCTGGCCTCATTAGCACTGTGCTGCAAACAATAGCTGACTGGGCATGGTTGATGCTAGTAAATCCCAATTGAGTGGACACACATGCTGATCCCTATGTAAATGGGATCTGCACTCATCCCCTCCCTACAGAGCGAACTCTCTAATGAGGTCTTTAAAGAGTTTGAAGACTGCAAAATCCTCTCATTTTATAAGCCTAATTTGGTGGCCATAGTTTTCATATCCTTTATTATCCCCTTCCTGTTCCCATCCCACTTGGGTCACTGTGTTAGGAAGATGGCAGCTAGGTGATGCTGCAGATAATCCACTGAGAATGGAGAGATCTGAGTTCAAATTTAGCCTCAGACTTTTAGTAGCTGTCTAACTTTGGGCAAGTTACTTAAAAGTCTACCTCAATTTCCTCATCTATCAAGTGGGAATAATAATAGGATTGTTATTACTCATAGGGTTGTCATGGGGATCAAAGGAGATAGAATTTGTAAAGAGCTTAGCACAGTGTCTGACATATAGTAGGTGTTATACAAATGGCAATATTTTTCTTTGAAATTCATGAGCTTGCCTCACCAGTCTTTCCATTATATACAAGTAGTAAGATGTATAGTTCATGTATTGCATGAGTACTTTTGAAATGTCAAGAGATAAATAAGGCATCCCTGAATACATTTACTGGATCACATTGTGGGGGACTTGCAGAGTATATGCAGGGGGCCTCAAAGTAGGGCCCGTGGGCCAGATGCTGCAGCTGAGGATGATTCTCCCCCTCACCCAGGGCTATGAAGTTTCTTTATTTAAAGGCCCTCAAAACAAAGGTTTTGTTTTTACTATAGTCTGGCCCTCCAACAGTCTGAGGGACAGTGAACTGGCCCCCTATTTAAAAAGTTTGAGGACCCCTGGACTTTATAGCATGGTATGTGGGAGGATGAAAAGGGGTACGTGGTGGCGAATTGGAAGAATTGCATTGATGAGATCATGAGATCCAGAAGCATTGTTGAAATACTGAAGTAGCCGAGTTGGTTAGAGGATGGTATTAAATGAGCTTGAAGTCATTGGTAAGTTTTATTCCAACAGGTTGCTACACCCTATTCCATAACTCTAGGTTATACTCCTGTCCCCAGAAATGCACTGAGAAAGTCACAAGAAGGACGAGATAAGAGACAGAAAAAGTGATCATAGACATGAATTACTATGACTGGGCAAACTACCCAAAGCCCATGGCTGGCCTGCTGATGGTGGAACATCAGTGTCTTATTTGTATAATACACATGTTCTTTCTCCCTATGTCTATCAAGTCTTTGATAGAAGAGACTGTATTATTTTATACCTTTGAATCCATAGAGTCTTAAACAGCCCTTAATGTTTACTCAGTTGAAGTGGATTGGATATAGGAACTGCCCTGAACAATTTTTGAGTTATCTCCTGGTTAGAATTTGTTCACAGAATTTCTCTCTTCTCCCACCCATCTCTTTTTGGTGCAGGCTTCTTAGCTCAATTCAAAAGTCAAGAACTCTGTTTCTTTATTTACTGCTCTATTTCAGTGTTCCTGAATGTTAGTCTCATATATGAGTCACAAGAATTCAGGAGGAGAGGAACTCTAGTTAGAGGGCATTAGCTAGTTTAAAGAATGTTCATGAGGCTCAGAGTAGGAAACTATGGTCAAAACAAAAACATTACTAATTCATGTTGAAAACAAGAATATAAAAAAAGAATAAAGTCTACAAATCAAAATGCCTGCCCAGGTAGAGAGGTCTCTAAGAGGAATCACTTTAACTGAAAACAAAACAAAACAAAAAAGGCTTTTGAACTGGCTCTTCTCTGTGATAAACTCAAAAAGAATGTTTAGTGTCTATTCTTAGACCAAATAAAAACAATAGTTAGCTTTTACTCCACCTTTTAAGGTTTGCAAAGCAGTTTACAGATGTTATCTCCTCTCATCTTCTCAACAACTCTGGAAAGTAGGTGCCATTATGATTATTTCCCTTTGACAGAAGAGGAAACTAACACTAAGAAAGGTTAAGTGAAATATGGAAACAGGTTTTACATGACTGCCCATATATACCCTGTATCAAATTGTTTACCATTTTAAGAAGGGTGAGAGAAAATTTGGAATTCAAAATTTTATAAAAACGAATATTAAAAATTATTTTTACATGTAAATGTAAAATTTTTGTAAAATGGTAAAGTGGTTAAAATACTATTCAAATTTTTAAAAAAGGATTTACTGGGGTCCCATAGCTACTGGGTATCTGAGACTGGATTTGAAGTGAGATATTCCAGGATTCCAGGTCCTATGTGGCTTAATTGACTAACGCTCAAAGATGGAAGACCTTTATGATTCTTAGTCCTTAGGATGTAGGTTACATTTAGTTATAGGATTTGAAACATTAGTGATCAGTCTGCACATGGGCACTGTCTTGCTTTCCCAAACTGGAGAATTCTACACAAAAACATACATTGATAATCACTCTTAGGTTGATTGAGGGTTTGCATCCAAATACAGCTTCCACTTGTACCCTAATTCTAACTTTCTTGTTAGTACAGATTTAAAATACTGATTGCACCCACACCCCAAATCATCACACGAAATTTTCCAAGCCTGAACATAGCTCTCTTGTCTCCGCTGTGTTTTCTGGATACTAGGAATTTCACTTTTCATCCTACTTGCTAGCACCGTGGAGCCAGCTTTAAACTACCTCTACACCACCAATTACCAGAATTAGTTGCATATCCTGATGTTCTCTGATAGTCTGTGAGTAATTCACTACCATAGGCAGCTGTGTACCCTCTTTTCCCTTGGGGCGCAGCTGCCACCTCTTCATAGACTATGAATTAGAAGTGATCAACCATGTCCTGCCTAGTATTAATATTTGAATCTTCATAATGAATACTGCTGGCCTTACAAATCGGTAGAACAGGCATTTGCCCACATGTTAATATTTGAATTAGGTCCTCTCAAATCCCTAAATATCTTCCCAACCTACTGGTTTATGCCTGAAATGTCTTCATTAGGGGACAAAAATCTTTCATGCTACAATTATACTTAAGTATTTAGATGAAATGATTCATGTAAGAGATGGTTGACAAATTGTATCAAGGTATAAATAATGGAAAATAGAACCCTTTCTAAGAATATATTTGCATAGGGTTAAAAGTCTTAGAGTCAAAAGGCACCTCATGCTAAAGAAGAGGAAGCAAAAGCTCATATTAAGAGGAATGACTTTTCCAAGATCATGAAGCTAGTAAGTAACAGAGCCAGGACTTAGTCTCCCATTTTTTTGATGCCAAAATCAATGATCTTTCTGGTATTAAGAGGGAAGAAAGGAGAAAGTCTGATGGCTTTGAATTGCTTGAAGAGAAGTGAGGGAATATTGTTTAGAAGAGGAAAAATGTCAAAAAAAGAAGGTAATCTCTGAGATTAACTCTGTTTTCTTCAAAAGGTTTCTCTGGGGACCAACAGAGAATATAGACCTGACATATGGTAGATGTAAGTGATAATACTCCTGGCTATGGGCGTCTAGTAGCATGGAAGATGACAGTATTTTGGGGAGGTTATTGTGCCCTATTTCTAACTAGCCATTCAGAGAAGGAGGTGTCCCTAAACTTTGGGTGTTCCAGAAATGTGGCCAAGTTCCTCACTATATAGCATTCTTCAGGGAAATTTTGGCTCTCATCCTGAACCCAAGGACTCAGAAGTGTGTTCTCTTTCTTTGGAGATCCACAAGAACATTTGGATGACTACTTGTTGGGTAAATTATAGTGGGGTTTTCCTCCTAGAATTAATTAAATTCAATGACCATTCATGTCTCTTCCAATTCAAAATTCTATGGTTCTTTGGTTCTATCACAGGAACTAGGAGCTTGGAACAGAATACATGAGGGAGGAAAGGAAGGAAGATGTAACATCAGTTTTCAATTTGATTCTTGCCCTCTTACGTGGAACACAACTCAGGCATAGCTACAGAATTACAGAACAAGCAGAGTTCATCTCCTGCTATGACTATAGGATTTCAGTTCTCCAGGACTATTGCTTTTCTACTCACTTCTTGAAGATATTCAGTAGGATCTTCAGTATCCCTCAGAAACCAAGACAATGTCTGATCTTTTTAATGGACAAGAAATTCTTCCTTATTGCCAATATTCCTGGCTTTCATTGCAGGTCCTCATATATGCTTTTTTTTAAAAAATAGAGAATACAAGGAAGAAGAGTTAAAGGGTTGAAACTTCTTTGAGGGCAGACTGTCATTCTACATCAATGCATTGCTAAGTCTTGTTTCTTCTCCCTGCAATAGAGTGTCTCCCAGCCATCTTCTTCTTTCCACTTACACAAACACCATCTTAGTTTATCCTGTAATATTGGATTGGAGAAGGAAAAAGAGAAGCAGAATTTGGAGTTTTAGGAACATGTTGAGCTTTTTCTTACTGGGAAAAGGTGATAACTTATAAGTTTCCCATTTGGATTTCAATTTTTCCTCATTTCCTTTCCTATCTAACTAAGCTGAAAATATTTCATGATCTCTGCTCTGCTAATTTTATCTTTTTCAGTGACTAGTATTCTTACAAGAAGATGCTATAGGGCAGGAACTAAATACAGTCCTTTGAACAAAAAGAGAAAGGCTTTCCAAATTCTTCTAAATGTGCACCAAAGACTAGGGAATAGGATAACAGAGGATCATCTATCTTTAGGTGGAATCAAATCGACTCCCATTCATTTTACTGAGAAGGAAAGTGAGATTTAGATAATAAATGCCTGAGGAAAGATTTGAATGCAGGTTTTCCAGGCTCTTATTTCAGTATCCTGTCCACACTATTATGAGATTAATAGTTTTTATTATTTTTTTATTTCCCAGAAGCCTGGCAGGCAAGTTCTTAGACTGAGATGTAAAGTCTAGAAGAGCAGGGACAGCTGTCCTATTCCTGGTACAGAAACAGTCCACTCTCTCTTCCTAAATATTGACCTATTAAGAAAATGGCATCTTGTTACTTTTCAATGTATAATGAACCAGTTCATTTAATATTATTTGGGTAACAAGCCTCCAAATGAACGAGATTCGAATGTCTGTTGTCTTGGGGGGAAAGAAGATTTATTGGTTGGTAAATATTGAGAAAGAGTAGCTGATAAAGAGCAGTGTCAGCTGCTGCTTTTTTCCTTACCAGGAGAACAGGAAAGTGTTGTAGTTTGGGGCCCCATGAAGGCAGAAAATGGTGAATGTCTTCCTTTGTTGATGTGTGTAAAAGTAGATCCTGCTACAAATAATTTCTTATGTATCCTCACATAGATTTTAAGTCATGTAGTTTCCCTACCTTGTTGAGTACTAAAGCTGTCTTGTTTTCCCAAGAAAATGTGCTGACATAATGAGGCTTATGTATCTTGTTTATCGACATCAATATTCATCTTTCAGGGATATGTACACATGGAACTGTATGGATTCAAAAATCATAGAAATTCAGAGAGATTCTAATTCTATCCCCAGACTGCAACAGAAAACAGTCTCCAACCTGAGTTATAGGGGACAAATTTTGTGATGTGGCTATGGTCAGCTAATGGATTTTTCTTTTGATTTCCTTTTCTCCCAAAATAGTCTTTTTTCTCTCTTCTTTATCAATGGACTCTTTATGGAAGAATTCTTTTCAGGAAATAGCCTCAGTCAGTAGAATCCTGTATTTCAGAAACCAGCCAGAAATTGGAGAACAGCTGTGCAGACTTAAGGAAAGGGTGCCATCTTCTGGTCAATGTTGAATTTGTCTCAAATAGCGGGAATTTTGTGTTTTTTTTTTCCCAAAAATTTTCCTTTGGTTCCAAACTGCAAAGATGAAATATGGTGTGGTATAAGTTTGAAGGCTTAAACTGCTTTTAGCATAAGGATTCAAGACTTAGGATCATGGAATGTTAGAGATGGAAAAGATCTTAAACGTCAGATGATCTAGTTATTAGAACACTTTCTGCATCAGTTTCAAACAAGCTTTCATAAAATCAAAGATTAAAGCTGAAAGGAGCCTCAGAGGTCATCAGGTCATTTTATAAATGAGGAAACTGAGATACGAAGTTAACTGATTTGTCCAATGTAGGTTTTTATCCTTGAATTGTTTCATTATGTTGGGGTCAAGGTACAGTATGTCTGACTGTGGCTGATCAGACAAATATAAGCTCAGAAAGCTCTATCACAAGTTGGACACAATTAGTTTATATGAACATTTGGAGTGGATCATCTCATATTGCTTTCGAGCTATTGCAATTCTGCTTTCTCTTAGAGCATAGCACCTTTTTTTTTTTTTTTTTTTTGATGCAGGCGTGTGTTTCTGTGGAATGTTTCCTATTTCTCAAATTGATTTCAAAGCTCTTTAGAAAAGCTTTGAAAAGTGTTCTTGCATCATTTCTTCTGACCCCCATGTAAGCACTTGCTTTGGGTGGAGGGTTTTCTATAAACAGTCATTTAGGCAAATGTGTTATCAATGGCCAGCTCATTGAAACTGTGGTCTGCAGTAGAATTTGAATTTGGTATTCAGCCTGAGAAAGGACCTCAGTGTTCCATACCTTAACTTGCCAAGTGATCTTCAGAATCTTTCTAAATCGACTCAAATGGAAGTGATTCAGGTTCCTGGCATGGCACTGGTATATTTCTAGGTTTCACAGCAATGAGGTTAATGCAATGACTCTGTAGATCTTCAGTTTGTTAGGCAGTCTAATTCTTCTTTTATCCCTCAGTTTTCTTTGGAGCCTTCCAAATAGTAAGCTAGCTCTAATAATAATATATGTGTCAATCTCATCATCTATATGTATATTCCTGGAAAATATACTTACTGCCAAGATAAGTGAACTTATTCGCAGCTTTCACAATGTCTCCACTGGCTGTAACAAATAGATGGTGTTGTGATGGTTGGTGGGTTTTTTTTAAGGAATTGATTTCTTCAGTGGATTTTTTTGCATTTGGCAGGTTGTATTTTTTAAGGAATTGTTTTCTTTAGTCATTTTTTCTTCCTTTTCCATGCTGTGAATCTCTCTTTAATACCTCTTATTTCTTTTCTCATGTTTTTCTTCTACCTGTCTTATTGCCTTTTAAAATCTTTTATGAGCACTCCCAAAAATCCTTTTTGGACTTGAGACCCATTCATATCACTCTTTGAGATTTCCTCTTTGGATATTTTGTTCTCTTCTGAGTTGGTATTTTGGTCTTCCCTACTATGGTAACATAGCTTTCTATGATCAAGGTTCTTTTCTGTTGCTTGCTCACTTTCTTTCCTTCTCTTTCCCCCACTTTTTGTTATTTTGAAGGTCAAACTCTGCTTCTAGGATAAAGGGGGCACTGTCCCAAGCTTCTTGTGCAGCTCTGAGCCTTGGCTTTGAGCACAAGGGCCTCTTGTTTTTGATGTCTTGCTGACAGAATGGGATAGCCCTACCTGCTCTCTCCAGGAAATAGCCCGGTCTTTGTAGTTAGCAAATTGCCTTCTGAACTGGGACTGGAGGCTGCCCTACTGGTCTGCTCTTCAATTCAGTTGCTGATTTGCTGTGATTAAGACCCTCTCACTGGCTTTCCCAGACTCAATAGATTTAATTTCAGGTCCTCTGATTGGATTGTCAGTGTTCTTTCTTCTGTTATGTAGCCTTTGTTCATGTAGTCTTTTTTTAGCCACTTAACATAGAGAAATATCACACATTTGTCTTATCATAGAATATTCCTAGCAGGTAACTTCCTTTTTTATGCTTGCTTACAATTTATTTTTTAAAATATTTTTTATTAAAGATTTTTTATTTACAAAACATATGCATAGGTAATTTTTCAACATTGACCCTTGCAAAACTTTCTGCTCCAAATTTTCCCCTCCTCTCCCTTATCCCCTCCCCTAGATGGTAGATAGTCCCAAACATGCTAAATATGTTAAAATATATGTTAAATCCAATATATGTATACATATTTATATAGTTATCTTGCTGCATAAGAAAAATCAAATCTAGAGAGAAAAAAACCTGAGAAGGAAAACAAAATGCAAGCAAACATCAATAGAAAGCATGAAAATGCTATGTTGGGGTCCACACTTGTTGTGACCTTTTTCTTCTCAAAACACAGCCAGGTGATAAAAGTTCAGATCTTTTATTATATCCAATATAGCCCGGTTAGCTTAGAGGCCTATCTCTCTGCTTGGTTCCAAGAGCTCTCTCCAAATGTCTTTAAATCCAAAGGTCTGGTCCTTCAGCCTCTGCCTCTGTTTTCTTCAGCCTCCCCAGCTCCAGTCTTCATGTTATTCCGGTGAAATCTCGACTTGTAGCGTCTTTCTCTCTAGAGCTCCTTCTTCTGCCACCAGCCAGCCAAGTGGAAAATATTCTGCCTTGCCTCGGAGAGAGGGCTTCTGGCGTAACTCTACTGAAATCTGACCGAGAGCTTCTGTCTGTTTCTTTTATCCAAGAGGGAGGAATTGTGGGATATGAGAGAGAGGGATTATGGGTTTTCTCCCATAGTGCTCTCTGGCCCAACGAGCTTCAAGGGAGGTGTGAACTCATTGAACTTAGTTCTACTTAGTACCTTGTTTCAGGTTCTGCCCAAAACATCTTCTTGTAAGATTAGATCAACTCTAATCAGTTAGCAGTTAGTAAGGATTCCAACATCTCCCCCTTTCTTTTGTTTTAAAACATAGGGGGTTTCTGAGGGGGTACACATAAATCCATCAATATGGGCCAGAACTTTGTAACAGATATACATGGTATACATAATGTAACAAATAACATGAATCAACATGAAAATTTAACTACTGCAAAAGTCTCATCAACAATCTTTCATCTCAAGAAATCCAATGATTCTTGCAATTGCTTAAAATACATAAGCACATAGTAATATAACACAGGCTAGTACTAATGTAACAACATAAATCGACCTGAAAATTTACAAATGTCCATAAGTCCTAGAAATAGTCCATAAGGAATCCATTGTCCATTAGTTCATGCGCCAGGAATCTAATAATTCCTGTAAGCTCTGAAGTACTGCAAAAGTCTCATCAACAATTTTTCATCTCAGGGAATCCAGTGATTCTTGCTGGTTTTTCAGGAACTGAAAGCTGAAGATTTTAAAGTTCTTTTGACAGTCTCATTGTTAGCCATCTGATTCCTTTTCCACCTGTGGAAATATAAGCAGATCCTCTTCCCCAAGTAGTTAACCTATCTAATTCTCTTCTATCCTTTGATTGATACTTTAGAGCTGGGCCCTGCCTCTCATTCCTCTGGATCAATATACATTTAGAGGCCCAGTGAAAGCCTCCGTTACATTTTGGACATGGGGTTTTGGGTTTTCTCTCACCCTGTCTTCTCACTCTATCTCCATATCTACAATGAGCTCTCAAATGTCCAATTTTTCCGCACTGAAAACATCGACGAGTTTCTCTAGAATTCCTCTGCCAAGAAGGACCTTGTCTTTCCAAGTTCACCATAGTCTGGGCATAATAAGCATTTGTGCCCACTGTGGCACAGCGTCTTATGATTTCCTCTAAAGAAGCATTTTTGTCTAGCCCCCATATAATTCTCTTGCAAATCTCATTGGCATTTTCCTTAGCCAAATGTCTAGTCATTATTTCTGTTGCTGCATTGTCTCCAATGGTTCTTATTACAGCTGTTTGTAAACGTCCCACAAAATCTGCAAAAGGTTCGTTGGGACCTTGCTCTATTTTTGTGAAAGCATTATTTCCATCTTTCTGTCCAGGGAGAGAATTCCAGGCTTTTATTGCAGCCTTAGAAATTTGCTCATAGACTGTTATGGGATAATAAATCTGTTCTGAACTCTCTGCATACTGACCTTCACCAGCTAGTTGGTCAAAAGTGATTTGTACAACAGCTCCTGTTTGCCTATTGCGTCCCAAATTAAAAGGAGTGTATTTTCTCTCTTTTTGACCTGAGGAGTTGAGCTCTTCAATCACAGGATATGCATTTATAAAATCAGATATATCTTCTCCTTCATTTTTTGCTTTAATTAATGCTTTTTCTAATCTTGTCAAATTCTGCTTTACAGGAGAAGTTGACTGTGTTTCTATCTCCCTCCCTCCCCCTTGTTCCACCCATGAACGGTTAATTGCGGGGGGAGGGTCATGAGATGTGGAATCACTTAATTCCTCCTGCTGTGAAGTATCATACTCAGAATTGTAATTAACTCCATTCTCATCTGATTCGTCCTCCTTTTCACCTAGTAAAGTTGGCAATTCTTCCTCCTGTACTTTCCTTTTCATCATTCTATCACTTAAATAACTTCTTATAGCCAATTGTATTACATTATATGTATTAATTATTGAGTTAGGCCCATTTTTATCATAGAATTGACAAAGATCCTCTCCAACCAATTTCCATTCATAAAAATTCAGTGATTTGCTGTAAACTTATAATTAAACCTTGGCTTTCCATAATTTTGACAATGCTGTCTAAACATTTTCCTTGAACAGAAACAGGCTGTTTTCTAAATATCTGTCCCATCTTAGATGAAATTCTACTTTAACTCTTCTAACAAAATTTCTTTGTTGCACTCACCCTAATTTCTGGGTTGATGAGTCTTTTCCACTGGATCAGGATCAGAGGCTTTTCCACTTGAATCAGGATCGGAGCTTTTCCACTGAAATCCACTGAGGGGGTCTGTTAGCCCCACGTTCAGGGCGCCAAAATGTTGGAGTTCAAATGGATCTGAATCTGTCCCTGTTCGGGCGCCAAAATGTTGGTGAGCTTTTTCTTCTAGCCCGGTTAGCTTAGAGGCCTATCTCTCTGCTTGGTTCCAAGAGCTCTCTCCAAATGTCTTTAAATCCAAAGGTCTGGTCCTTCAGCCTCTGCCTCTGTTTTCTTCAGCCTCCCCAACTCCAGTCTTCATGTTATTCCGGTGAAATCTCGACTTGTAGCGTCTTCCTCTCTAGAGCTCCTTCTTCTGCCACCAGCCAGCAAGTGGAAAATATTCTGCCTTGCCTCGGAGAGAGGGCTTCTGGCGTAACTCTACTGAAATCTGACCGAGAGCTTCTGTCTGTTTCTTTTATCCAAGAGGGAGGAATTGTGGGATACGAGAGAGAGGGATTATGGGTTTTCTCCCATAGTGCTCTCTGGCCCAACGAGCTTCAAGGGAGGTGTGAACTCATTGAACTTAGTTCTACTTAGTACCTTGTTTCAGGTTCTGCCCAAAACATCTTCTTGTAAGATTAGATCAACTCTAATCAGTTAGCAGTTAGTAAGGATTCCAACACACACTCAATTCCCACAGTCCTCTCTCTCTTCATCAATGAACAGTTGGAACTGGTTTGAATCATCTCATTGTTGAAGAAGAGCCACATCCATCAGAATTGATCATTGTATGGTCTTCTTGTTGTCATGTATAATCTCTTGGTTCTGCTCATTTCACTTAGCATCAGTATGTGTAAGTCTCTCTAGGTCTCTCTGAAATCATCCTGTTGGTTGTTTCTTATAAAACAATAATATTGCATGACATTCATATACCATAATTTATTCAGCCATTCTCCAATTGATGGACATCTATTCAGTTTCCAGTTTCCAGCCACTACAAAAAGGGTTGTCACAAACATTTTTGCACATGTAGGTCTCTTTCCTTCCTTTAAGATCTCTTTGGGATGTAAGCCCCATAGAAATGCTGCTGGGTTAGAGGGTATGCACAGTTTGATAACTTTTTAAGCATAGTTCCAAATTAGTAGGTAACTTCCAAGAGAAATATAAATAAATATGAAAAAGCTGAGTCACATAGGCTCATTAATCAATGAACAAGTATTTATTGAGTTTCTGAATCCTGTGACAACATGGTGTAATGCAAAGAAGACTGGACTAAGTCAGGAGATCCAGTTTTGAATATTGAGTCTTTTACTTGTAAGTAAGTAAGTAAATAAAGTTCATAACTTTGAGGAAATTATTTTCCCTTTCTAGATCTCACTTTCTGCGTCAATAAAATGAAAGGGGCTGATTAGAGACGGTGGTATGCTAGTAAATGTTTTACAGCTGGCTCTCCAAAAACATACTTTTAAGCTTAATCTGCACTATTAACATTTTTTTCCTATCATTTTTTAAAGTCCAATCAGTCAACAATAAATCAAATCCTCATTTGTAGCACTTATGGATTTTAGAGAAGTGGATGCCTAAATTTTTTTATTAAAGCTTTTTATTTTCAAAACATATACATAGAAAATTTTCAACATTCACCCTTGAAAAACCTTGTGCTCCAATTTTTCCCCTCCCTTCTCCTCACCCCCTCCCCTAGATGGCAAATAATCCAATATATGTTAAATGTGTACAATTCTTCTATATATATTTTCACAATTATCTTGCTGCACAAGAAAAATCAGATCAAAAAGGAAAAAATGAGAAAGAAAACAAAATGTAATGAGTGCAGATGGTCATTGGAAATGGCCTGAATTACTTTGCTGTTGAAAAAAGCCACGTCCGTAAGAATTGATTATAGTATAATCTTATTGTTGCTGTGTACAATGTTCTGGCTCTACTCACTTCACTTAGAATCAGTTCAGGTAAATCTTTCCAGGCCTCTCTGAAATCATCCTGCTGATTGTTTCTTATAGAATGATAATATTCCATAACGTTCATGTACCATAACTTATTCAGGCATTCTCCAACTGATGGGCATGAATGCCTAACTTAATAATTGCTCTTGAGAGATGTTTCAGGAAACCCCTGCTTAGAGGGCACTATCCTCTTTCTGGTCATCCAGAGTTGCAGCTTTGTAGTCATCTATTAATTTAAATTCACCTTTACCTTCAAATAAATTTCCAAATTTTGTCAATTCTCTTTCTACAGCATCTCTCACACTCATCCTTTTCTCTCCATTCATAGAACCACTCTAATGAAGAACCTCACTATTTCTCACTTGAACTACTGCAATACTTATTTAACTAGTCTCCCTTCCTCAAGATTCACTTCTTTTCAGTCTATCTTCCACATAGACATCAAAGTGATATTTCTAAAACAAAAGTCTGATCATGTCACTTCCCTGCTCAAAAAAGCCAACTGTCTTCCCGTTGCCTTCAGGAGAAATCCAAACTCTTCTCGACATTCAAAATCTTTTGAAATCTGGTTCCAGTCTATCTTCCTAGGCTAATTATACCTTACTATTCTGCAAGTTCTCTGCTTTCTGGATGAATAAGCCTGTTTACTACTATTGCTACTACTGCTATTATTACTGCTACTGCTACTACTACTACTACTACTACTACTACTACTACTACTACTACTACTACTATTACTACTTCTATTACTACTACTACACACACAACCACAACAGTCCATCTCTTCTAGTCAGATCTTTCTGCATGCCTAGAGAGTGCTTCCTTCTCACCTCTTCACTTTCTCCCTCCCTCCTTCCTATAATTTCTAGATCCTTTGAAGTGCTCAGTTGAAGTGCCATCTCCTACTGGATGCTCATTCTAACTTTTCCAACTTCTCTTTGATTTACCTTATATGTTTAAAAAATGCCACGGTAAAAAAGAAAAAAAAGTATTGGAATCAAGAGTTCACATCCCAGCTATTTTGCTTATTATCTATTTGATCATAGGCAAGTTCCTTAATTTCTGGGCTTTAATTCCTCATCTATAAAAGAAAATGGGGTACTAGAGTACTTCTAAGGTATTTTCTAAAAGTAAATCTATGATCCTATTTAGCTTTCCCTGCTAGAATTAAAATCCCTTGAGGGCAGGAATTCTTTCACTTTTTGGTCTTTGTATTCATAGAAGATAGAGAATTTATTAAACATTTATTATGTGCCAGGTTCTGGAAATACAGCAATTAGTAAAGATGGTCCTTGCCCTCAGGAGCTTAGCCAATGGCGGAAGACAAGAGGAAGCTGAAAAGGGGGACAACAGAGAGCAGGATGAAGTACAGAAGAGCTCAGTCAGATGGGAAATGAAGAAATTGCCTTATTGCTCCACCAGTTCTCATGAATTCAATAAGGGAGCCTGTGGGATCAATAAGAAGATTTCTTTGTGATTCCAAAGCTCATAGTTCTTCAATGCATTTCCAAAAAGTGACTCAATTCCATGTATGTTATAAGGCGATGTGTCTAGAAAGAGTAGTGGTAGTGGTGGTGGTGGTGGTGAAGTGGGAAGTTAATTCTGGTTATCCCTAGTACACCAGGATTCTCGGAAATGAGTCTTTGATGATGGAAAAGAAAACACATTAGTTCTTGGCTAAGAAACTGTTTCATGATTCTAGAATCATCTGTAACCATTCTGTTTTCTCCATTCCACTTCCAGAATTAATGGAAGCTGAGGTAAGGAAATGATCCAGATTTATTTGATCAGAGGGAAGGGGAATAAGTACCAAGGATAGGGAATTGGACCTGTGATTTCGGTAAGGAAAACTTCTCTGGATTTAGACTCTTGTCTAAAAGTTGTTTAGAGCCTTATAAAGTTAAGTGACTTGTCCCAGAGCTAGAGCCAGTCTGAGGAAAAGGGAAAACTTGAATCTAGATCTTCCTGGTTTTGAGACCATTTATACTTTGCTTTCTGTCCTGAAAAGGCAAATGCAAAAGTTCTTCCTTGCAAATACAGAGGAGATTAGATCTCCCACTCAGTGTCATGCTCTTATCACAACTTTTAAAATGGAACCAATACCAGAAATGAAGGAGAAAACACACAATTGGACCCTACAGAGTCACAAAAATTTGGCGCCCTAATCCTTCTTATCCTTTATGCCCCAACAACCCTTCATAAGAACACCCCAAAACACCATTTCTTCTTTCCTAAGTGAATTGAGTCATAGATATGATGCTCCAGGGGTTTGGAATGTCCTGTTGGTTCTGCTGCTATGAAAACAACCTGTTCAAAGAAAGAAATGGATACCCAACTTAGCTGCATAACTCAGTCGTACTCTGATTGTGAAAGCACATTGTTAATCAGAAAAGAAAACAACTCATGCTTTTTTTTTTCACTCAGAGGACAGAGCTAGTAATGGCATGAGAGGCACACATTGTCTCTTAGCTTATGTGAGATGTTTTCAAGAGAGGTTGTCTTAAGTTCTTATTGCAGAGTCAAGGAGACTGAGCTTGTGAGACCAACAATCCTTCTGACCCTTATTTTTAGCATGAGTAAGTCTGATTCCAGAGTTTGGTTAGTAATGCCTTATTCTTGCTCCAGAGCAAGTAACTGTCATTTGTAAACCATATCTCTTTCTCTGGATATCTATTAGCTTCTGAGTTACTCATTCCACTCAAGTTTTAGAAACTTTTGACACTTTTTCCCTCTTCAAATGACACATGGTATGCATTCCCCACCCAATAATATAAGTCTAATCTATTTGTTTCATTAAAAATACTACTGGCAAATGGTAGCTTTTTAGCTTTCACTAGTGGAACGGAGGAAGGATTTCTGGAACATAGATCTATGGTGAAAGGGACCTTCGCAGCCAGTCCCCTCCAAAAAGTTAAATTTTAAGGAAAATAAGTTGGGCAGCCCTATTTACTACTTCATTCCTCTCAGGACTCTGTTCCTGAATCTCCAAACTTTCTCCCACATGCCACTCCTTCTGCTCTCCCTGCTACTCTTCAGAATTTAAGCTCCTTGAGGGAGTGAGTGTTTTTCTTTTTGCCAGTATCTGTATTCCTAGCACTTAGCCTGGTACAGGGCACAAAGAAAGTTCTTATAAGTACTTATTGATTTGACTTGGCCATTTCAGGTGTTTCCCTTCCAAGAGTGCAAAAAAGGCTGTTCTAATAGTAATTTCTTTAAATTACTGGATCAGTCAATGATTCCCACTCATCTCTGACTTATACTATATTTTAGTTTCATATTTGATGAATTGTTATGCCACTGGCTCACCTGGTCTAGTAGAAAACACAGATCTGGTTTATACTTCAACTCTATCATTTACTTGTATGGTTTTGGAAAAAAAATGACCTTACTTTTCTATATTTCAGCTTTCTCTCCTATAAAATGGGGACAACAATATTAGCTCTATTTATCTCTCAGGGATGTTGTAAAAATAAATGTTTAATTCAATTCAATTCTACAAGCATTTGCTCAGGGCTTATTATAGGCAAAGCAGGAAATAGATTGGAGAGTGCTTTTAAAAATATCCAAAGCATCATAAAAATGTATGGTGTCAATATCATGATGTTTCTCAGTGTGAGTCATCTTAATGTTCCATAATTTTTGATTTGTTTGACAATTGTGGTAGCCCAGAGATACTGGCAATCCACCATAGAGGTTTTTGCAAGTAATTTTGCAACAGGATGTCATTGCTTCCTAAACTGTTTTGTGTGCCCTGCTTTATGTTATACATTTTCTCTTTCCCTGCATAATGGCCATGGGCCATTTCTTCAGAGCTCTATATTTTATATAAAAAAATTCCTATCAACAAATCAACCAACAGTTGTTAATTGCCTATCATGTGCTTTACACTGTACTAAGCTTTGGGGATACAACGAAAAAGCAAAAACAATCCCTGCCCTCAAGGAGCTTATATTATGATAAAGGAAAAAATATGCATATAAATAGGTACATAGAAGATAATCAGCATAGATGGAAGATAAACTTCAAAGAAAAAGTACTGTTGACAGGTCATCCCTGGATTGTCTCAGAAAGGGCAACATCCCTGAAAAGTTCTTTTGTGTATCCTGGTTGATAAATACTCCAGTGACAGCTGTACTACCATGTTGGGATCCAGAGGTCAGGAAATCTGAGATCTTGTGTGAAAAGATGTGTCCCACATTTCTTTGACCAATAAAAATTATCTTTTTGGCCAATGAGTTATTGTGGTAATATTCCTTGGAAAAGTATAACACTGAGAGGCCTGGCAGAATCTGAACATTCTGCTCCCACACAGGGAAAGCCCATTGGATGTGGTTTTAGGAACTCTGGTTTGAACCAGACAGGCAGGACTGATAGCATCAGAAGCAGCCAAACATAGTGAGTTAAATGATCCTTGACTTCCTACTCTCCCAAGCTTGAACTTATCAGAATCTTGGAGTTCAATGAAATCATAAGGTCTTAGAAGGGATGCAGCCCAACCTTTTCTTCTCTGTGGGATCCCTGATTATGGCCACTCAATATCCATATTCATAGTATTCAGGTCAGTAGAATCTGTCTCAGATTAGCAAATGGATAATATTCAAAAGATTTCTTTGAACATTAACTGATTGGAGCTTTGGAAAGTATTTTCCCACAGATTTTAAAAATATAAATAGTATTAGGTTTCTAAGCCAATTCATAATGGTCCATTTAGCCCAGACTGTAACTGAATTCTTGTTCTACAGAATTGATCCATCATTAATAATATTTTTTCCTACATAACTTCACTCTGAGTTTTAGCTTGGGACACAAGAAACACACTTACCTCTTCTAGGCAGCAGTCCCAGCAATGGATGAAGGTGGAACTGCTCTTCCTAGTCTCCTGTATCAGATCACAGTGGTAGAAATTAGACCCCACAATGTGTGAGGCAACATGGAATAGAGAATTTGAACCCCAAGTCCATGACCGAGTGCTATTTCTTGACACACACATAATTTTATATTTTGGAGGGAAAATATTACTGGCAGTAATACTTAGAAAATTCTTGTTCACTTCCCTAGTAGGATAAATCTTGGTAAATGTTGACTTAAAGTTAATCCATACTCCAGTGGAGCCTCACTCATGAGACAACTTAAGGAGTGATGTGTTCACTTAATGAAGTGACAAGTTTCAAAACTGAGAATATGGTCCTTCTGGAAAAGCTAAATACCATTTGAAATTACCTCCATCTCTTAGTGCTTCATTTTCCTCATCTGCAAAATGAAGAGACTGAACCAGATGACCTCTAAGTTTTCTTTTGACTGCTAAAATCTCACCCAATACATTCTTTCACATGAATGCACAACCAATCATAGGGACACAGAAAAATATACAGAAGGATCTGTCAATATGTCAAGGGCCTGTGATTTCTTAGGTATGAAAACTTTCTTCACTGTGGCAGATGGCAAGCCATTTAATACAGCCTTAGAGTACAATCTGAGCTCAGACTTATGGAGACAATAATTGTCAAAAATGGAATTTGTGTTCTGATCTTTCTGACTCAAGTCTAGGATTCCAGTCACTCTTTCATACTGTTACACAACAGAGCAAATCCAAAATGATGTGCATTTCATTACATTAGTATCAGGGATGTACTGGAGTCAGTTTGAGTCTGTGGTTCTGCAAATATTAAATTTTCAATGTGAGCTCATACCTTAGAAATCAGTAGACAATACAAATCAGAGTTTGATTTACTGTTTTATTGATTATTTAGATTTAGGAAAATGAAAGGGACAATGTTAATAATATAGATTTAATTGAAAAGTGTGCATGCTTATTTTTGTCTTCTTCTGGGAAGCCAGTTGTTAAACATTTGCCACTGCATCTCTGGTAATTGTTTGACTTGAGAGGTTTACATTCTTCACAAAAAATCCTCTTAAATTGAGCTGAACCAAGCCTGTTTCCTGAAGTATTTGCAATCCTTCATTTTTGTGAATAAATTGAATTCAGACCATCTTTTCTACTTTTGTACCATATTTTCTTTGAGATCAGAAAAAGTTGGCCAAGTAAACTGTCTGCCAAACAGACATTGTTCATTCATCTGTTCCAGTTATCAATGTAACCACCAACATTAGCTCCACATCTCTGCCTCTCACCTTCTCACTTGAAAGTGCTTCTTGGATCCCATGCAGCACCTGTGGCAACTGCAATTCATAAAAAACCACTTATGTGGGGTGTAGATACTACACTGCTAAATAGGAGCCTCTACTTTTCTGTATTATGGAGATGGAGGGGAGAAAACTAAAAAGGTGCATGGAATTCCAGTAGACAAAAACTAATATCCTGAGTTGGGCTTGGTCAGGAGACTGTAGTTTAACACCTCTTTATGTTCAAAGACTGCTTGGAAGCCTGGGCCCCACCTCAGGGGTCAACCTCAATTTGACACTTCATTCTAAAAGCTCTGTCTTTAAGAATACCATTCTGAGGTAAAAGGAAACTTTCTTCTACTAAATCAGTATTCCCAATATGACTCTTGAAAGGTGCCCTTCCCATCATCCATGGAGATCAAATATCCTGATTCCACATGTTCGTGGATTCTCTCTTAGGGAGCACCATCAAGTTGGTTCAAAGAATGGGTTTTGGAAATAGGGAAGAAAGAATATAGAAAGACTGGATGCTCCCATTTCTGGCTACTTTCTTGTTACCCACTGTTATTGGAGGTGAATCAGCTGGCATGAGGGATCTAGGTTGGATAGAGGAAGCAGTTAGTAATTACTTATTAAATGCCAGTGACTGTCTTAAACCCTGGAAAGGCAAATATGAGACAGTTCCTGCCTTCAAGGAGTTTATATTCCTATAGTGAGAGAAGGCAACATATAAAGGGCTTGGATAGCAATTGATAGGAAGTGGAGTGAAAGTCTTGCTTCAGGTAAAGTTTACCTTTAAAGGCATCTGTGGAGGTAGAGTCTAATGTTGTTCTGTGTGTGTGTGTGTGTGTGTGTGTGTGTGTGTGTGTAGAGGGGCAGAGTTGGAGAAATATAAAGATTGGAATACTTTGCACCATAGTGAAGAAATGGCTGGAAAGTGATGTGAAAGTTTGTTTTTAGAAGGAGTGAAAACTTCCCTTTCAGAGCCTAGAAATTCAGGAGCAGAACTCAAGGTTTTGATTGAGAGATGAGGATGATGATTAGATACATACAGTTCTTTGCAGAGTATATAATAAGTGTTTGTTCAATGTTTGACTGATGGATTAAGACAGTGGTTCTCAAACACTTTGTACTTTTAAAACCATTGAGCCCAAAGAGCTTTTGTTTATATGGGTTTCTACCATGTTAGAAATTTAAAATTAGTTTAAAATATTTATTAAAATAATCAAAATCTTCGATCTGAAATGTGAGGGAACTGAGGTCCAGAAGATGGTTTCAAAAGTCCCTTTTCCTCTTTTAAGTTTCCTAGATCTTCAGTTGCTCAAGGTAATACTGGAGAAATCAACTTCCCCAAATTGGAAGGGTTGTCCCCAGGAGAGAGAGTTGATCTGTCCCAAAGGTATAAGTGGGAATAATGAGTGGAAATTGCAATAAGTGTGTTGAATTGGGGTATACCCCCAACAAGAAAAAACTTTATAACAATTAGAGCCAATCCAAAGTGGAATTAACTAGCTCAGGGGAAAAGACAAGGTGAGAGCCATCTGAGTGTGGAGAGGATGTGTAGGTGTTCCTGGTTGTGCCAGTGTCTCATGGGAACAAGCATTATCACTGGTCCTTCCTCTTCCTCTTGAGCAGGCAGACTTCTTCCTCATTGAAGGTCTTCAAATAAAGATTGGATGACTCCTTCCTTATCAGGTATATTGTAGAGAGGGGTTCTTATTGAGCCCTGGATTGGCTTAGATTTCATCTGAGCAATCATCCAAATGTGAGATCCGGTCATTTAGAAAATTCTAGTCTCAAATAGTTTGGACTGATATCACTATCAAGTCTCACAGCAACATCTTCTTGTTTATCTGCTAGTAGCTAATCTCCTTAATTGTGGTAGAAATTATGACTACATAATATAACTATATGTTTAACATATCACATTCAGGAAGAGTTCCATTCTTCTTCTTGGGAATACCTGAATAATGGGTCATCAAAGAAAACCTGGGGAAGCAGACAGAACTGGAAACCTAAGTTGGATGATTCTCAGGATGTGTCAGTCATAGGTGTCTGACTAATTGAAGAATGTGTCAGACATGCAAACAGGAAACAGGTATTCCTAAAACCAAGAAAAGTGAGAATCTGCTTCTGATGAATAGATTACAAAATGCTGAAGGCCTCCATGTAAGCCACTTGGTAATGTGAGAGAGGAGAGGTTCTCCCTTAGAAGAACAGGTAAATGTGTCTAGCTATGCAGAACTAGCCTTAACTACTGGGCTGTTGGGTGGCTGATGTAGATAGCAGGCAGGAAGGGGTTAGGAAGCTTTCCTCAGCATTAATCTCCTCTTCTGTAAAATAGACATAGTAATTGCATCTATCTCAAAATATTTTTGTGATGATAATACTAATGCCAGCTAATATTACTCAAAGAAGATTGAAAGTTAAGGTAGAAAGTGGAAATTGTAGTTTAATTTGTCAGTCTGAGCCTTAGTCATCATCATTTGTGCCATATAATGAATGGAAAGAATATTTTGTTGTTCAGTTATTTTTCAGTGACATTCTAGCCTTCATGACCTCATTTGAGGTTTTCTTGGCAAAGATACTGCAATGGTTTGCCATTTCCTTCTCCAGCTCATAAGACAAATCTAGATGTAAGTGACTTGACCAGGGTCACACAGCATCTGAAGCCAAATTTGAATTCAGGACGATGTCTTCCTGACTCCAGGCTGGGCATTCTATCCACTGTGCCATCTAGATGCCCACCTATCAGCACTTCAAATTTTTGAAGACATCAGAGGCAATGAGTTGCTCTTTTATTATCTGCTTACTTTAGCCTGAGTTTTGGTTTTATACTAATCATTTCCCCCCCCCTGTATTTTATAATCTGAATACCATTTTTCCTTGTCAGAGAAAAAAAATCACAACAATATGGAATAGGAATCAAGCTGCTTTGTTTTCTCTGTATTTCTTCCATAAATTATAATTGCCTTAGGTAGTTGGGTGGTACAGTGGACAAAGCACTGGGCCTGGAGTCAGGAAAAACTGAGTTCAAATCTGGGTAAAATTTAACTTAACTCTTATCTGCTTCTCATCTGTAAAATGGGGATGACAGGAGCATCTAGCATCTACTTCCCAGGATTGTTATATGAACCACATAAGAATATTTGTAAAGCACTTAGTACAGTATCTGTAATACAGTAGTTACCCAATAAGTTCTTCTTCCTTGCTTTTTTCCCCAAGCAGCACAGTAGTCTTATCGTCTTAGCTAGTTACTCTATTTTCATTCTTTATTATCTGCCCTTAATTTCATATTCAATATATTAAAAATTACTTATCATTGATGACTTCCCTGCATCTATACTAATAGCTTCCTTTTCTTCATCATTAGTATTTCATTCTTGAGAGCTTTGTAATCTGACTTCTGAATTTTGCCCTTTGGAATCCTTCATATCTTCTTTGTAAACTCTTGAATTTGTTTTTTCAGACACTATTGTGCATGTCAGGCTATAATCAGCTTTCTTCTTTTCTACCAAAAAGAATTTAAAATGGAAATGCCACTTTCCACAAAGGTTCCCATAACTTCCATTCCAGGAATTAATACCGCCTTGTTAGTGAAAATCCTGTTGATACAACTTTCCATTGTTAGTACCTTCATCTTTTACAAGATGAAATTATCATTAAAGCAAATGTAATATCAATTCTGGACTTACTCTCCCAAACTCTACTAACACTGGCAGGCTAGTTCCCTAAAACACAGCTTCTATATATCTCTTTTCAAGATTTTAGGGAACTTTGAGTGGCTGTTTTCCAGTTATAATTCATGAGCCTCAACAGTGTTATCCCCTCCTGCTATTCCAATTGCTATCTATTAATCATTCAGGCATAGCTAGAATTTAGTTAGGGGTATTTACTTGGGTGGCATAATAAAAGTAACTCTGTATAAATCATCCTCCCATGCCTTGAAGCTGTAATCCACTTTTTCTCAGGAACATGTAGAATCCAAGGAAAAATGGACTCAAGCTTTGAGCAAATGTGATCAAGGAGATAATCCAGTTTCTGGAAGTTATATTGCTGGAGTCCTCAAGATATTTTCTTTAGATATGAAATGGTTTTCTTCTAGACTCTGTAGAATCTTGAATATATTTTTCTCCTTAGCATCTAGTCACGTCTCAGGTCCTGATATACTTTCTCATCAGTATTCTGTGAATACTGCTAGAATGCTGGGGGAAGTTCAAAATCTTATGAGCCTTTCAAAGTTCATAAGGAAGAGACTAGGAAGGAGACTTAGACTTGTTTGTTTCCTTCATCAGTAACCAATTTTTTTTTCCTATAGGGTTTGGCTGGAATGGCTCTCCTTTACAATTGACAGATGCATAGATCTCTTGTTCTGAAATATCTGATACTTTGTAGATGACCCTCAGAGGATGACAGTCTTTGACCAGTCCAAACATACTTCCTGCATGTCACATCTATCTAATGGCTTTTAAAGACATATAAATAGATAGTGGACTTTCCCCATACTTGATCTAAAGCCTATGATTGATTTGTTCAGGGAGATCCCCAGACCTTGTTCACAAGTAGTTGACATCTCTGCCCAATTGATTTAATTGAGATATGCTCTCACCTGATAAAGGTATCAACGCTAAGTGGGAAAAGAGGATTGATTAATTGTCTCAATTGCTCCCCCTTCACACAAGTCAAGAAAGAAGTTCTAAATTGCTCTTCTTTTGGCAGAGAGACTGATGACCACATAAATGAAGGAGCTCTGAATGTAAATTACAAATCTGGCATAGATGGATGATTTCATTGAAATAGTGACTTCAATAATCCAGGCATCTGCTATGATTCAGTGAAATGAAGGTATAATAATCTTTCACAGGCTAAGGTTACATAGCTGATTAGTGGCAGAATTGAGTCTAAAACTCATGCTTTCTCTCTATTTCTTTTAGTATACTTTCATCCCCTTTCTGTTTTTTTCTTTATTATAGTATATAAAATTATATAGTTGGCTTTCTCTTATTCACTCTTAGTATCCCCTTCAGGAGGTGCCCTTTATAAGTATCTTAGTGATGTCAGATAATTTGTAGAAAGTTCTAGCTACCATCAATTTACCATGATTCATTGTGAAGAGAGAGTAATAGTCAATTAGCATTTATTAAGCACCTGCTAGTTGGGAGGCTCTGTACCAAGGAGATACAAAAAAGGCAAAAAATAGTCCATGACTTCAAGAAACTTACTGTTTATGAAGGAGACAACAGGCAAACAAATATACAAACAAGCAGTAAAAATAGGAAATAACAGAGAATAAGAAAAGGGAGGAACTAGAATTAAGGATTGTGAAAGATTTCCTGGACAAGAGGGAATTTTAGGTGATACTTGAAGAAGCCAAGGAAGCCAGGAGGTAGGTGTGAGGAGGGAGAACTTTTGTGGTATGGGGAATAATCATATAAATGCCCATAATCAGGAAATGGAATGACTTGCAAGGAGGCTACTATCATTGAAATGAAGAGAATGTAGTGGGGTGTCAACTACAGGAAGACTTGAAAAAATGGGTGCTTAGGAAAAAAAAAAAACAAAACTTGGTAATAAAGGACTTTGAATGGCTTTTGAATATTTGATCCTGGAGGCAGTAGGAAACAAATTGGCTAGGGGGAATCAAGTGATCATATCTGTATAATAATAAAAAACTTGGAAAATAGATCACAAACCTGGAACAGAAGTATAAAATAGTAGTGGTGGGCTATTAAAACTTAATAAGTTTCAGTTTCACTAAAGTATCCTATCTTTGATTTGAAAGGTTGCTCAGGGGACTTAAGGCCTAATACATACTTGAACAAGAATCCCTTCAACAATACATTAGACAAATGATGCATGACTTGAAGATCTCTAGGGCAGAACTTATGGCTTCCTCAGGCAGCCCATCCCACTTTTGCTGAACTCTAATTGTTAGGAAGTTTTTTTGTAAAGCCTAAAAGACTAAATCTGCTTCTCTGCAGTTACTAGCCATTTTTTCTGGCTCTGTATTCTATATAACATATGGTCTTATATAAGATATCCCAAAAAGCTGAGTGTAAACTATTTGAGTTGTATTAAAACTTTGGGAACACTTTGAATATTAAGAAAAGGGACTGGGTTAAATAATTTCTAACATCCTCTTCCAGCTATAAAGTTATCTCCAACTGATCTGGTCAAGTAAAGCTAGACTCCTAATTGCTTAGTATATGGAGAGGTTGAAAGGATGGAGATGATGGGGGACATCAAGATGATCAGAAAGGAGAAAAAGGCATCAGGGAGAAGAAGGTGAATCTTAAAAAAAAATTAAAGAAAGGGAGAGAATAGGATTCAGGAGCAAAGAAATGGGGAGGAGATTATAGACAGAAAGAATGGTGTGGGAGATGCTTTGGATTTAAAGATGAGAACTGGAACAGGAAATAATCTATAGTAGAAAATGGGAGCAGTCAAATAAAAGGGGGAGAAGTTATGGAGGAACTTCATTCAAGCTCAGGGTGAGAAGTACTAATTTGGGGCCAGAGGTGACTAGGAAGTACTGCCAAGTTCTCCATGCATTACATAATTCCTGTTGAGAGAGCCAGCTGTGTCAGTGTTGGTAATCTGGATGTCATTAGGAAGTTAGATTTGAGAGCCACCAACAGGGCATGACTTGTCTGACTTGTTCATTTCCCACATTCCTGTTACTGAATAAATACCTTTCAGTCTCCTACAGCTTTTTAGACAAAAGCCTGTATTAGTAACTGTAGAATGGCAAACAGTGTGCAATAAATAGTTTCCAGTAGTTCTTCCTGATCATTCTTTCCTACCCTCACCTAGCTGTTAGGACCATACCTGCATGCACACACATGCAAATTTGCATGTAGAACTACCTTGATAAATATTTATTGCTTTAATTTTCAGTTCTAAATATTACAGTATGGTACATACCAGAACTTCAATGAATCTCTGAACTCTTTAATGTAATTGTATCTTGCAAAGGTTCAGAAGGCAAATGGCTCATGCTATGAGCAACATTTAGAAACTTTAATATTCTTTGTCTGAAGTCATTGCATTAGATGTGTTTCTAGGAAATTCCAAATAATTTTGTTTTTCCTTTCCAAAAACTATTTTTAAGAATGACATTTCAAGGATGGGAGTATTGGTGCATTCACTACCATAGAAAGACCTCACTAAATTGGATCCTGCTAGTTTATTCTATAATAATTCATGTTGGAATAGCTAGGTGGTGGACTTGGAGTCAGGAAGACTTGAGTTCAAATGTGACATTAGAACATAACTATTTGGGTGACATTGGCCTGTCTGTAATAACCCTGTTTGCTTCTATTTTCTGATCTATAAAATGAGCTAGAAAAGGAAATCAAAAACTACTCCATTCTATTTTCCAAGAAAACCCCAAAAGGGATCATGAATGCATGGTTTAAATAACTGAATGATATGTCTTAAATAACTGAACAACAAGAATAAAAATTTATGAGAAAGTTGGGTTGAAATTTTATTCTCTATAATTTTTAAAGGAAGCAAATAGTATAAGTAAGACTAGATTGAAAGGCTCAGGAGAACAAACCCTTAGAATGACTGATAGGTCACTTATGAGTTGTTTTATGCTTCATATAGAAGTTTTTTTTTTCCTTTTCAAACCAAAACTTTTCTTTCAAAGCCTTTTGTGTAAGAACCTCATCTTATAAAGACAAAAGTCCTCATCATCTGGAAATAAATCATTCTGGACATTCAACTCCAAATGGCTAAAGGAATTTGCATGTTTAAATATTATTATTTTTTTCTTATTTATTTATTGGAGTGGAAATCCTTCCAATGACATATAGGTCAAATTTATGAATTCTCACTGCTACTATTGCTACTAGGTCCTTGCTTTTGGGATGGGAACTGAAAGTAAGTTTAGCTGATAAAACTCATATATCTGGACTTCATTGTATTTACATTATTTTTACATTGTTTTCTTTCCATATTGATACAAACTACGTGTACCTATTGATTATTTTCCTATTTAAATTATTTCCTTGATTTATTATTTACTGAATAATAATAATTATTATTAAATTAATAATTTAATTGTTAATTATACCATGGACATGCTAGGAACAATTCAAGGGCAAGAATCTCAAGACTCCTTTCAGTATGCAAACATTTGATCATTTAACTTTTTCTTTTATAAATGTGACTTAAATTTTTCAATGAACAAAAATCTGATTCTCTCTCCCTCCTTTACTGAAAAGGAAAGGAAAAAGTAAACTCTTGTATCCGATATGGGTAGTCAAGCAAAACAAACGTCCATACCAACCACATTAAATATATACAATTTGATATTATCAATTATATTATGTCATAATTAATAATCATATTGCATAATATTTAATTAGATATTATCTCTATGAATATATGGATGCATATATAAGCAAAACAAATTTTTACATTGGTTATATTAAACATATAGTATTATATATTAAATAATATATAGGTGAATGTATTTTATATAATATATATGGATATAGTAGTCAAGCTAAACAAATGTCCACATTGGCCACACTAAAAATGCATATATATATATATATAAACATATATGAATAGGTGCATACATATATGCATACATACATATGCATGCATGCACACATATACACATATTTTTTTGCACCCTGAGTTCATCATCTCTGTTGGGAGATGAGTAGCGTGCTTTGTCATTGGTATTCTGAAATAATGGTTGGTATTATTAATGAGTTTCTTAAGTCTTTCAAATTTGTCTTCTTGCTTTTATTTCATAAATTGTTCTTCTGGTTGAGCTAATTTAACTCTGCATCAGTTCATAAAAGTCTTTCCAGATTTCAATGAAATTGTTCCTTGCATTATTTCTTATTGCACATTAAGTTCATCTTTAATAATTTTTAATCATTCCTTAATTGATGGGTACACCCTAAGTAGTTCTTTACCACTACAAAAAAAGCTACTACAAATATGTTTTGTATACATGGGCTATTTTCCTCTTTTTTTGATTTCTTCATAGTGTGAGCCTAGTAGTTGCATCACTGAGTTCAAAGGATATGTCAAGCATACTAACTTTTTCAGCATAGTTCCAAATTGATTTTTCAGCATGGCTAGACCATGAACACTACATAAATGTACCTGTTTTATTTTAATTTTTTTTCTATTTTTCTACCTTGCTTAATATGAAGTAGAACTTTAGAGCTACTTTAACTTACATTTATCTTAATATTAATGATCTGAATCATTAAAAAAGTATACATATCACTTAACTATTACAAGTTACTAAGATAGATCTAGAAAAAGGCTTCTCTTCTTTTTCACATTCATATTTGAAAGAATCTATCCAGATGTGATTTTCTGAACAGGAATGTTTATGGAAGATACTGATTTTATTAAAGGTCCATCCATTCCCCATGGGTCTATGCTAAGTTTTTCAGAAGGTTATTCTTGGTTGTAATCTTTCTTGCTTTGTTTTTGGGTTTTTCTTTCCTTTTATATTTGCTAACAAAATATCTGTCATATGGTTCTTCCCCCTTTATTTCTGATGAGACACAGTTACATAAATTCATCACCTTACCCTCTCTTCTTGAGTCATCAAAGTGCAGTGGCAAGACAAAAGTTAGGAAGACAAAGTGCATGTGTGTATATGTGTATGTATAAATATATATATTTTCTCACACACATATATGTGTTTATACATTTATTTACACACATATAGTGACATATAATAGGCAATAAATGCTTACTAATTGATGGATGAATTTTGTGTGATTCTAAATGTAGTTCATTAGTACGCAACTTTTCTGATTACTTGCAGTCTTTTTTCCCTTTTGATTTGCAAACTGCAGACCTACAATCATATTCTTGAATGTTTTAAGTGTCCAATTTCTGAAGAGCAGTAGAATCTCTCCATTTTTTCTTTGTCTTTTATTTCCAGTTGTTCTGAGTAGTTTCTGTTATGATTACTTGTAATGTAGTATAAGATTTTTGTTTTATGATGATTTTCAGGAAGCTCAGTTATTCTTAAATTATCTCTATTCATGTTATTCTCCATGTCAACTATTGCTAATAGTAGTATACAGGCTCTGAGTGAGGATTTCTATTTAAAAAGGAAATAAGATCTATTAAAAGATTTTGATGACATCACAAAAATACTCAGAGGATTTTTTGGCTTTATTCTTAGTTTTCTACAACCAGTTGGCCCCAAATCATCCATTGTACTCATCCACTGTGGAGATCTTGGGATAAATTGCCATTTTCCCAGCCACTGTAACTTGCTATTCTGAAGAATCCTATGCAGATTAGATACTATACTTACTTCCTTTTAGACTTTGTCCTGTGGGAATAGTAATCAAAACAATATTACCATTTCATGTATAAAAGAGTTGCCTTCCTATTCAGGTAGTCTCCATGAAAAATAAAATGGACAAACCTATGGCTCTGGTCACCATTCCTGTGACTCACTGGATGGACAAAACTCCCTTTTTTGCCCACCACTCTTCCAAAACTTTTTTTTGTCACTCAATCAATTTTCAGTCATGTCCAACACTTTGTAACCCCATTTGAGGTTTTCTTAGCAAAAATACTAGAGTTATTTGCCATTTCCTTCTCCAGCTCATTTTACAGATGAGGAAACTGAGGCAAAAAGCGTTAACACAGCTAGTCCAGAGTCACACAGCTAGTAAGTGTCTGAGGCTGGAGTTAAATTCAGGAAGATGTCTTCCTATCTCTATGCCTGGCATTCTTATTTACCACTTCACCTATTAGAAGGTAAGATTCTGGAGGCCAGAGACTATTTTACTCTTGCATTTGTATTCCCACAGTGCTTGGAAAATTGTATAACCTTTTAAAATGATTAATTCTTTTTCATTTATTCATTCTGAACTATGTTCCTGATGATCTGTTCCTGTCAGAAAGATGGATTCCTAATAAGTGATGTGTTATACTATTTATTGTATATCTTCTCCTCTCCAGGTTGGGCACATAGTTGGCACATAATTACTTTGGGCTATATTTATTCCATGCCTTTCAATTCTGTTCATTAGAATACTCCACATAAAGATCTCCTTCAGGACAAATTTTTTTAGTTACAAATACTATAGGCACTTGAAAGTTGTTGAACTACAAATCTCAAAAATTCAGTTCCATTTCAAGCCCTAATTCTGCCACTTACTCATTATATTATCTGTGACAAGTTATTGAACTTTTGAGGGTTTCAGAATCACACAGACCCCAAATTGAAAGAGACCTCAGAGGCTATGTTAATCTAACACATTCCTAAACAAGAATCTTCTCTACACCACATATGGAAAAAAGTCTTGCAATTTTTGGTTTCAGTCTCTTCACCTGCAAAATAGAGAGTTTTGACTGTATTATCTGAAAGGTTCCCTCTAGTGCTAAAACTCCCTGAACTTTCCTATACTAAATTCAGTTGAATCATCTCCCCTAAATTAGAATATATTAATACATTTTTACTATCTATGATATAGTTTACCATTTCTGATGTACACATAATGAGTGTGATTTTAAATTATGCAGAAGATACATGCAGAGTGAGGATGGGAGCAGCTTCTAAATGATCCTAAAAGCACAGTCCAGGCTACTGTGACTAAAATTGTTTTACATGTAAGTATGCTACTTAAGCCTTATCTTTTTCTATTAAGTAGAAACATAACTGAGATGGCATTTTTGTGCTTTGCACTAAGGCACCAAAATTTAGAGGTTGCTAGTAGAACTTGTACTCCATTGGTAGGTAGAAACAATTGAACTTAGCAAGAATATCCTTAGCAGCTTCACTCTTATTCTTTCTCAGCCAGATGCTTTCTTCTTCCCTCTATCAGTGATTTTGTCAGAAGTAACTTTGTGTTATCCTCTGTCTGTTTCTCTTTAATAGGCCAGAGTTCTGGGCAAATCTCCTCTTAGAGCCTTGTATTCCAAAATCTGAGGTCTCTTCCATGATTCTGAGCAACCTCCGACTGAATTTGTCTTTGCTTTAGGTGGAAGAATTGTTAGTTATATCTCTGGTCACCAGGAAGTCTTTTCTTTTGAGTTGGTTATATTGTAGTTCAAACAACAAATTTTCATTTGTTTTAAAGCATCTCTGCTGCTATACTGAAATTAGCTAGAAAAAAGTATTTTTCCATGTTCATTGTTGCTTTTTTTTTTTTTTTTTTTTTTTTTAGCAAGAGTGATTACAATAAAGGATATGGTACTTTGAGTCAAGCAGCCATTTTTATTTAAGCACATCACCTGTTAAGTTCTATTAAATCAAATAAGCTCATAGAATGTCAGAATTAGAAAGGACCTTAGAGATTGATTAATACCATTTTGTGGATGAAAAACTAAGGCCCAGAAAAGGGTAGTGATATTTTCTCTTCATTAATAGATATTCTCTTGTGACCAGGTGGTTGTCAAACATACAAAAAGAGCTAAATAAATACTCTTCTCTCTTCCTTTTGGAAAATGTAAGAAGAGAGATTTGATGGGTGGTGGGGGTATTTTTCCAGCCTGGTTTTTTTCTGACCTTAAGAAAGGCTGGTATTAAGCTTGACATATGGTATTGTCACATTCAATTTCATCAACTTTGTGTGTGTATATTTGCCAAAACAAACAAGCTCTTGTCTACACTGAGCATGAAGAAACAAGTCTTTTGGCAGTGTTTGGACAAGCTTTTTGTAGGAACTTAAATTTTGGCCCTCTGTGTACTATTTCTGAAGTCTCACTAAAGGTTAGATGAGGCCAGCCTAGGACCAGATGGGGGAGGTGGAAAGAATTATTTCATTCCTACAGTAATGAATTGTGGGAGTTTGAAGGGAGTGAGTGCTTAATTTATTCAAAAGGACAGAGACATAACACAGTGAAATGCATTTGGATAAGAATCAGAGGAGGGAGAAACAGAGACAATATTACTGATAGAAATATAATTGACAGAGAAAGGAATGAGGGAAATAAGAAAGGATCACTACATGAGTTGAAAATGAAAAGGTTGGGAGGTAGGGGTTATACCATCTTAGAGTTCATGATAAAGTAGGAAAAAGTTGGACATAGTCTGACAAATATCCTCAATTTTTGGGGAGAGTAGATTTTAAAGATCCCAGTGACAAACCAGAACCCCATGGCCCTAGATTCTAAAAGTTTCAAAGGTAGAACCTATGGCTTGGAACTAAAGGTATGAGTCTACATGAATGAGATTCCATTTGGTAGGGTTTCTCTCAAAATCTCTTTTAACTTATGCCCTGACCCAAAGTTTTTCTTGAGAATATCATAATTTAACCTGTTTTTCTGAGGATTAAAAAGATGCAGAGTCATGATATGAAAGTACATCTAGACCTTTCCCTTTGCTGTGAGTTGTGTGGAAGGAATGGGTTGGGGGAGATATGGGAATTATTTATAGATTTTTTTCCTCATTTGGGGACAAGGATCTCATATGTAGAGTACAAATAGGGATTGTAGGTGTTTCAAAACTGTGTCATTCTTTCCATTTTCCCCTCCCTTTTCTGCTACTCCATCAGAGTGATGAAGAGTAGAAGGAAATCTCATCGAGTTTAGGATTTTTTTGTGTTTACTGGGATCTCAATGTCTAAAGAATCAGTAAGGGTCAGTTTACTATTACTGAGTATCTTGTTCTTGGAAAGCAGACATAGAGCTTTGTCAGACACATAATCTTGTGTCTGATCAAATGCTTGCAGTAAAATTTTTCCTTAATCTGAAATTTTTTGAGGATCCATATTGGTTTCTATTCTATATCATTTGGAAGAAAGGAGGGTCATGCTTCATTCTTTTGGCTGGATGGAATGTTTAATGGTAAAGTATTGCCCCCTTATCAGGCTACTTGTTGAGTTCCTGGACATAATCCGGCCAATTTCTTGAAGGAGTGTGTGTGTGTGTGTGTGTGTGTGTGTGTGTACATGCTCGCATGTGCACACACATGCATGTTCATACACATATAGAGGGGAGGATGGGAATTAGAGATGGCCAACAGAATCCAATTTACTTTCAAAAAGAAATTATGATTAGTCACATTCTATTAAAAAGTAAACCACTTTTTTGTTTTTATTTTACTGAGTTCATGAATTCCTGATTCTTAGTATCTTGGATATTATATTTCAAGCAGTGCAAATTTCCATTCTTGGCACTGGGGCCATAAAGCAGAAAATCCATATATTTCCTGAACATATTTAAGGAGCAATAAAGTGGAATTATGGATTGGATGTGATGGATAGAGTGCAAGACTTGGAGTCAGGAAGACCTTAGGCTGAATCCTGCCACAGACACTCGCTAGCTGTGTGACTATCAGAAAGTCATTTTTGTCTCTCTTGCCTGAGTCCTCATATGTGAAATGGGAATAATAATGGTTACCTAAAGGACTGTAGAGAAGATCAAATGAGTTAAGAAATGCAATATACTTTTCAATCCTTAAAGCCCTATAGATTTGTTAGTTATTATTATTCCTGTACTGATGTTTTTAATCGAGTAATTGAATGAAAAATCTCATTTTTCACATTACACAGATAATATAACAAAAGTTTAAAAGTGATTAAAGTCATAAGTGAAGTCAGAAAGAGTAATATGAGAGATTCAAGGAAGAAGATATTTCTGGCATGGATTATCAGGAAAGGAAGTCATTTCTTAAGCTGGGTCTTAGGAACAATATTAGTAGGCAGGAAATGGAGTAGACAAACCTGTTCTGGGCATAGATGGGGCATCATGTGCAAAAGCAGAAGTTAGCAGTTAGGAATATCATTCTATATCTCTGTCTACACTTTTCATCTGTAAGCTAAAGGGGTTGAAATGAAAAAGATGAAATTAGAGAATAATGGAGTGATGTAGACTATCCCAGAATAATTCTGCAATAGAAAATTAGAGCCAGAATGTGGAGGTCCTGGAATGTTAGGAGACAATATTTTTTCAATAAGCAATTGATAGCCAGTGAATATTTTCAAGCAAACTCAATGATACTGTGGCATTATCTATGCTTTCTTTCCTAGCTTATCCTGAATTTGGCATGCCAGATATTTTCTCTGGTATTAAATTGACTAACAATAGTCTAATTGTTTTAAGATGTACTTGTAAAGAATAAGTAGACAAATATCTGAAATTGTGTTTAGCATTAAAAAATCAGTTGCAATAGCACAATAATGGATAGAAGTGATTTGGTAGGAGTTCACATGAAAATTATATTGGTATTTTAGTTGAGCAAAAGTTTAATATGAGACAGGAGTACCATAAACTTCTTTAAAAAATACACACAATCTGGGACTGCATATTTTAGTACTGTCATGTCTGTTTTGTTCAGACTACATCTAGATTATTTTGTACAATTCTAGACATGAAATATTAAAAGGAAGATCGACAAAGTAGAATGCATCTAGAAGACATTGACTAGTATGGCAAGGATACTTGAGATGCTTTCATACAAGAAACAATTGAAATAATTTAACATGTGTGGCTTGAACATAAGACTAAGGAAAACAGACTTTAGGATAGGGTTAGCAATGAAAAGGATAATAAAAAGTAGTCCAACCCCTTTATTTTTATTGATGAAAGGTGTGGGCAAAGAGATACAGAATGATATGTCTAAGTTCACAATAAGTTATTTACACAGGAAGTTATTTATAAAATAAGTGGCAGGGATGATATCAGAACTTGGATCCTCTGAGACAAAATTTATCGTCCTTTCTGCTGTATTATTCTGCCCTAAAATATTTGAATAGCTGACAAGTGAAAGGAGCAGGTAGCTAAGTGGCAACTTGGATAGAATACCAAACCTGGCACAAGGAAGACCTGAGTTCAAGTATGGCTTCAAACACTTACTAGCTGTGTGACACAGAACAAATAATTTAACCTTGTTTTTCAGTTTCCTCATGAATAAAATGAGCTGGAGGAGAAAATATGAATTTCAGAGAAGGGCATCATTACCACATGTGCAGCCTTCTAGGGTCCTTACATCTTTGGGTAATATGGAACATTTTACTTTATACTGACAGAAGCTTCACAGAATCCCCATATCACTGGCATGAATGTCTCTAGACTTTTGATCACTTCCTTCTTAGATTCTCTTCCCAGGAAGAAGAGAAAGAATGTTGGCTTTTTCCCTTGAATTGTATTAGTCTAATTGCATTTAAAAATATTAATAGAAAAGTCCAACAAGATTTTTTTGTTTTAGCAGAGCCCCTTCAATATATACATTCCATGTTTTTTTGTAGAATCCTATATGTGTATATGTATAGATATACATATGTATATATTTATCCTTGTCTGTATGAGAATGTATACATGTTTATATTATATGTATATATACATATACTATATACATGCCCATAACTGTTAATGTAGATAATATTATTCAAACAGTAAATATATTGTTGTTAAAGCACTTTCACACTTGTCCAACTCTTTCTGACTTCATTTTTTATGGGTTTCCCTTTCCTTCTCCAGATCATTGGTTTGAAAGGACATTTGATTTTTTTCCCTAATTACAAGTAAAAAGAATTTCTTGCTTTAAATTTATAATAGTTTACCTTTACCCAATTACATGCTTAAACAATTTCCTTAATTCTTGAGTATTATTTTTTAAATTTTCATTTTCAAATTCTGTATGATGCCCTCTCTATCCCTTTCTCTTTCTTCCTGCCCCTAACCTTAAGATTTTAAGCAATCAGATATAGATTATACATATGCAAATAAAACCCTTCAATTGCAGTCATTTTGAACAAGAAGACACATTTTTTTAAAAAGTAAAAGAATGAAAGAAAGAAAATGAAAAAAGTGGCTCACTTTGTATTCAAACAATACTAGTTCTTTCTGTGGAAGTGAAGAGTAGGCTTCATCATTAATCTTTAGGTTTTTCCTGTATCATGGAATTGCTGAGAATAACTAAGGTATGTATAGTTCTTGATTAGGCAATGGTACTGTTCAAAATTCTCCTGGTACTGTTCACTTCACTTTGCATCAATTCATGTATTTCATTCCATGTTTTTCTAAAATGATCCCTCTATTCATTGTTTCTAACCCAATAATATTCCACAGTCATCCTATAGCAGAGCTTATGTAGTCATTCCCCAATTGATGGGCATCCCTCTCATTTCCAGTTCTTAGCCACCAGAGAAAAGAGGTGCAATTACTCTTTGTAGGCAAATTGGCCATTTGGTCCCTTTTGGGAGATGTGTTTGGAGCAGAACCTGAGCAGTGCGATAGCTGGAGCTGAGGGTGTGTCTGATTTTCTTGTCTTTTGGATGTAGTCCCAAATTGCCTTTAAAAATGTCTGGATAGGTCCACCACTTACTAGGACTACATCAGTGGCCCAGCTTTCCCACATACTCTTCAACATTGATCATAAAAGATTCAAGCATCAACTTTTTTTGTAATATTTTTGAGTTTCAAATTTTAAGCTCTCCTCTTCCATCTCCCCTCCCAGAGAAAGGAAACAATCTGCTATGGGGTAACCAATGCAATTTTTAAAAAGCCCTCACATTTTAAAAGTTTTCTTTTTGTCCAAGCCATCTGAAACTCCTGTTGTTCTCATTGAAAGGTTCTCCATGTCTCACGGAGTTTCCTCTTACACTTACCAGCAGCCATGTGTATATATATATATATCACTTTCCCCCAATGACATAGCAAAACAAAAGACAATTTCTTAACACTTGGCTTTTGTTTCACATTTTCATTTCTACATTCTGTTGCTCCTTCTTTCCTCTTCCCTCCTCCCCCTCCCCCACAACGAGCCCTGAGTTTATAAGGAATCAGGTAGAGGTTATTCACATGCAATCAGTAAAAGCTTTTTATTGCAGTAATTTTGTACATGAAGAGTCAAGTTTAAATAACATGAAAGAATGAAAGAAAAAAGGTGAAAACTAGTCAGGCTCAGTCTGTATTCAAACAATCTCAGTTCTCTCTCTGGAGTACGCTTCATAATCAGTCTTTGGGATTGTCCTGGATCATGGAATGACTGAGAATGGCAGAGTCCTGCATGGTTCTTCATCAGACAATGCTGCTGTCAATATGTCCCCAGTTCTCCTGGTTGGGTTCACTTCACTCGGCATCAGGTTGTGTATGTCTTTCCACATTTTACTAAAATGGTCCTTCTGGTCCTTGTTTCTAGCCCAATAAACTTCCTCAATCATGCTATAGCGTAGCTTGTGTAGTCATTCTCCAATTGATGGGCATCCCTCTGATTTCCAGTTCTTAGCAACGAGAAAAAAGAGGGACTATTCTTCTTTGTAGGCAAATTGTCCTTTTTGTCCCTTTTGGGAGATGTCTTTGGGGCTGAACCTGGTTTAGCTGGAGCTGAGGGTGTGTTCCCCCAGAAAGGTACTCCAGGTCTAGTGGAGTTTCCCCTGGCACTTCCCAGCAGCCCCTTCCAAAGCAAGGTCTTGGGGATCTCTGTCCTCCAGGGCTGATGAGCAGGAACCCGAGGGGCTTCTGGGGTCTTTCTCACAGAGCAGCTTATCCTTTTCCTCACATGGCTCACAGGGTGTCGGATCCAAGATGGTCTGCAGTAGATGAGGTCTGAGCAATTGGGCAGTGATGGAGAGTTTCTGCAGGCTCCTGGTGATCCTCAAGTCACTTCTGCAGCGGATGACTCTCTGGCAGCGGGGGCAGGTGAAGCTTTCCTCGTTCTGGCCCAGGCAGCCTTTGCAAAAGCAATGACCGCAAGGGACAGTCACTGGGTCAGTGAGGTAGCGCTGGCAGATGGAGCAAGTGAGCTCTGCATTGAACCTCTCAATTAACTCTTTGACATCCATGTCTCCTGGCTTCTGATCTCTTCCTTCTCAGATCCTCTTGACAGCAGGGAGAAGGCTGGCCTTTTCCCCTGAGCTCTGGCAGCAAAAGACTGAAAGACTGGATTGCTTAGGTCTTTTATATGGCTTCCTCTGGGCAGCCCCTCCCTTTATTTCCCAGACTGGAGGTGAGAACTCCTGGGCTGGGAGAGTGTTTCCTTTCTCTGCCCTAGGGCTGAGTTGTCACCTTGGTCCCTGGTCCCTAACAATGGGCCTGTCATTCAGAATGGTGTTGACACCTGGGCCCTTCACGAAAGAGTGCAAATTCTCTTTCATTTTTAATGTAATTCTATGCAGATTTTGGAATTGTAGTGAAAGCCTTCACCTCGCCTATCTGACCAACTTGTTTTCCTGAGTGTTCCCCTTGGGACATGTGTAGATTTTCCCCATCCTGTAAGAATTGGTGCATTTTTTCATACATACTTCAGACTTTCCAAGTCTGTAAGATGAATGTCTTCTCCTTACACGCTGCCTCTTTCCTCAGAGTCCAAATCTTTTTTTTTTTTTTTTTTTTTAGTTTAAATTGTCTTAGTTCAATTGCAAGTGAAAGTATACCTTGATAGAGAGCTTCAGATACCAGAGTCCCTTCAGTGTAAGCCCAGCCCCTTCAATATATATATATATATTTCCTGTATTTTTTTAGGAGGTGACACCTATTTATGTAGGTATATGTGTGGTGGTGATTATACAGCACACATGCATATATACTCATACATGACCTAGCTGTTAATATAGATTTAGTATTATTACATATATCATAAATATATTGTTGTTGAGCTCTTTCATGCTTGTCCAACTCTTCTGACTGTATTTGGTTTTTTTTTTTCCTTTTTATTTATTTATTTACAAATCATATGCACGGATAATTTTTTCAAACATTGGCCCTTGCAAAACCTTTTGTTCCAAAATTCCGCCTCCTTTCCCCCACCCCGTCCCCTAGCTGGCAGGTAGTCCAATACGTGTTAAGTATGTTGAAATACATTTTAAATCCAATACATATTTATATAGTTATCTTGCTGCACAAGAAAATCAGATCATAAAGTAAGGAAAAGAACAACTGAGAAAGAAAACAAAATGCAACAAATAACAACAGAGAGAGTGAGAATGCTATGTTGTGTTCCACACTCTGTTGTCACAGTTTTCTCTTTGGATGTAACTGATTCTATTCATTACTGGACAAGTGGGACTAGTTTAAATCCTCTCATTCTTGAAGAGAGCCACGTCCAGGAGAATTGATCTCCCTATAATCTTCGTGTTGTCATGTGCAATTATCTCCTGTTTCTGATCATTTCACTTAAGCATCAGTTCATGTAGGTCTCTCCAGGTCTCTCTGAAGTCATCCTGCTGGTTGCTTTTCTTACAGAACAATAATATTCCATAACATTCGTAAACAATAACTTATTCAGCCATTCCGCAACTGATGGGCATCCACTCAGTTTCTAGGTTCTGGCCACTACAAAGAGGGTTGCACATGTGGGTCCCTTTCTCTCCTTTAAGATCTCTTTGGGATATAATCCCAGGAGAAACACTGCTGGGTCAAAGGCTATGCTGTTTGATAACTTTTTGAGCATAGTTGCCAACTGCTCTCCACAATGGTTGGAGCCATTCACAGTTCCACCTTCAATGTATCAGTGTCGCAGTTTTCCCACATCTCCTCCAACATTTGTCATCATCTTTTCCTGTCATCTTCTTTTTGGTTTTTTTCAGCAAAGATCCTGGAGTGGGCTTCCCTCTACTTCTCCAGATCACTGATTTGAAAGGATATCTTATTTTTTCTCAATTACAAGTAAGAATAACTTCTTGTTTATATATAAATATATATATGTATATATAAACACATAAATAAAATATATTTATAGTTATATGTATATATAAACACATACATAAATTAATATATACTTATATGTATATATAAATGTATCTATATCTATTTCCATATCTATATCTCTATAATTTTTTCCTAAAGACATATCAAGACAATTTCTTAATACTTGCCTTTTGTTTTAAATTTTCATTTCTAGATTCTGTTGATCCTTCTTTATTATTCCGTTTTTCATTTCCCACCACCCATCCCTGAGATTAAAAGAAATCAGGTAGATGTTATTCACATGCAATCAGTAAAAGCTTTTTATTGTAGTCAAGTTTACAAGAAGACTCAAATTTAAATAACATGAAAGAATGAAAGAAAAAAGGTGAAAACTAGTAGGACTCAGTCTGTATTCAAACAATCTCAGTTCTCTCTCTGGAGTACGCTTCATCATCAGTCTTTGGGATTGTCCTGGATCATGGAATGACTGAGAATGGCAGAGTCCTGCATAGACAATGCTATTGTCTATATGTCCCCAGTTCTCCTGATTGGGTTCACTTGGCATCAGGTTGTGTATGTCTTTCCACGTTTTACTAAAATCATCCTTCTGGTCCTTGTTTCTAGCCCAATAAACTTCCTCAATCATCCTGTAGCGTAGCTTGTGTAGTCATTCCCCAGTTGATGGGTATCTCCCTCATTTCCAGTTCTTAGCCACCAGAGAAAGAGGGGCTCTTCCTCTTTGTAGGCAAATTGTCCTTTTTGTCCCCTTTGGGAGATATGTTTGGAGCAGAACCTAAGCAGTGCGATAGCTGGAGCTGAGAGTATATCTGATTGTCTTGTCTTTTGGGTGTAGTCCCAAATTGCCTTTCAGAATGTCTGGAAAGGTCCACAATTTCACCAGCACTGTATCACTGGCCCAGCTTCCCCACATCCCCTCTATCATTGAATAAAACTTTCAAGCATTAATTTTTTGGTCATATTTTTGAGTTTCAAATTCCAAGCTCTTCCCTTCCCTCTCTCCTCCCAGAGAAAGGAAAGAATCTGCGAGGGGGCATCCGATGCAATAAAAGCCCCCTCAAATTTTTAAGTTTTTTTTTTTTTGTCCAAGCCATATGAAATTCCTGTTGTTTTTCTTGAAAGGTGCTCCAGGTCTAGTGGAGTTTCCCCTGGCACTTCCCAGCAGCCCCTTCCAAAGCAAGGTCTTGGGGATCTCTGTCCTCCGGGGCTGATGATCAGGAACCCGAGGGGCTTCTGGGGTCTTCCTCACAGAGCAGCTTCTCTTTTTCCTCACATGGCTCACAGGGTGTCGGATCCAAGATGGTCTGCAGTAGATGAGGTCTGAGCAATTGGACAGTGATGGAGAGTTTCTGCAGGCTCCTGGTGATCCTCAAGTCACTTCTGCAGCGGATGACTCTCTGGCAGCGGGGGCAGGTGAAGCTTTCCTCGTTCTGGCCCAGGCAGCCTTTGCAAAAGCAATGACCGCAAGGGACAGTCACTGGGTCAGTGAGGTAGCACTGGCAGATGGAGCAAGTGAGCTCTGCATTGAACCTCTCAATTAACTCTTTGACATCCATGTCTCCTGGCTTCTGATCTCTTCCTTCTCAGATCCTCTTGACAGCAGGGAGAAGGCTGGCTTTTTCCCCTGAGCTCTGGCAGCAAAAGAGTGAAAGACTGGATTGCTGAGGTCTTTTATATGGCTTCCTCTGGGCAGCCCCTCCCTTTCTTTCCCAGGCTGGAGGTGAGAACTCCTGGGCTGGGAGAGTGTTTCTTTTCTCTGCCCTAGGGCTGAGTTGGTCCCTAACAATGGGCCTGTCATTCAGAATGGTGTTGACACCTGGGCCCTTCACTAAAGAGTGCAAATTCTCTTTCATTTTTAATGTAATTCTATGCAGATTTTGAAATTGTAGTGAAGTCTTCTCCTCAACTCTGTCTGACCAACTTCTTTGTCTATATGTTCCCCTTGGGACATGTGTAGATTTTCCCCATCCTGTAAGAATCGGTGCATTTTTCATTCTTGGAAATAAGAAATTGTCTGTAAGATGAATGTCTTCTCCTTACACTCTGCCTCTCTCCTCAGTGTCCAAATCTTTTTTTTTAAGTTTAAGTTGTCTTCGTTCCATTTCAAGCAAAAGTATTTCTTGATAGAGGGCTCCTGATACCAGAGTCCCTACATTTTAAGCCCAGCCCCTTCAATGTACATATTTCCTGTTTTTTGTTTTTTTTTTAGGAGGTTTCACCTATTTATGTAGGTATATGTGTGGTGGTGATTATACAGTACACATGCATATATACTCATACATGACCCTAGCTATTAATATAGATTTATTATTATTATTACATATAACATAAATGTATTGTTGATCTCTTTCATGCTTATCCAACTCTTCTGACCCTGTTTGTTTGTTTGTTTTTAATTTATTTATGTATTTAGAAAGAATATACATGGGTAATTTTTCCAACACTGATCCTTCCGAAACCTTTTGTTCCTAAGTTTTCCCTCCATTCCCCTACTCCCTCCCCTACCTGGCAGGTAGTTCAATACATGTTAAGTCTATTTAAATACATGTTAAATCCAATACATGTATACATATTTATATAGTTATCTTTCTGCCCAAGAAAATCAGATCAAAAAGGAAGGAAAAGCAAAACTGAGAAAGAAAACAAAATGCAACAAATAACAACAGAGAGAGTGAGAATGCTTTGTTTTGTTCCACACTTTGTTCCCACAGTCCTCTCTGGTTCTCTCTTTTTCACTGAATCAGTGCGATTGGTTTGAGTCATCTCATTGTTGGAGAGAGCCATGTCTAGGAGAATTGATGGTCCTATGCTCTTGTTGCCATGTATAATGATCTCCTAGTTCTGCTCATTTCCTTCAGCAACAGTTCATGTAAGTCTCTCATTTCTTACAGAATAAAAGTATTTCATAGCATTCATAGACCATACTTTATTCAGCTATTCTCCAGCTGATGGGTATCCACTCAGTTTCAAGTTTCTTGCCACTACAAAGAGGGCTGCCACAAACATTTTTGCACACGTGGGTCCCTGTTCCTTCTGTAAGACCTCTTTCGGATATAAGCCCAGTAGTAACACTGCTTGGTCAAAGGGTATGCATAGTTTGATAACTTTTTGAGCAGAGTTCCTCATTGCTCTCCAGATTGGTTGGGTCCATGCACAGTTCCACCTTGAACGTATCATTGTCCCAGTTTTCCCACATCCCCTCCAACATTCAGCATTATCTTTTCCTCTCATATTCCTTTTGGGGTTTTTTTTTAGCAAAGATCCTGGAGTGAGCTTCCTTCTACTTCTCCAGATCATTGATTTGAAAGGACATCTTAGTGTTTCTCTATTACAAGTAAAAAGAACTTCTTGTTTATATATAAATATAAGTGTATATTTATATATAAACACATATATAACATATATTTATAGTTATATGTATATATAAACATATGTAAATTACATATATATACTTATATGTATATATAAATGTATCTATATCTATTTCCCTATCTACATCTATATAATTTTTTCCCAATGACATATCAAGACAATTTCTTAACACTTGCCTTTTGTTTTACATTTTCATTTCTAGATTCTGTTGCTCCTTCTTTATTATTCCCTTTTTCCTTTCCCACCCCCCATCCCCGAGATTAAAAGAAATCAGGTAGATGTTATTCACATGCAATCAGTAAAAACTTTTTATTGTAGTCAAGTTTACAAGAAGACTCAAGTTTAAATAACATGAAAGAATGAAAGAGAAAAGGTGAAAACTAGTCTGCCTCAGTCTGTACTCAAACAATCTCAGTTCTCTCTCTGGAGTACGCTTCATCATCAGTCTTTGGGATTGTCCTGGATCATGGAATGGCAGAGTCTAAGATTGACGATTCTGCTGTCAATATGTCCCCAGTTCTCCTGGTTGGGTTCACTTCACTCGGCATCAGGTTGTGTATGTCTTTCCACGTTTTACTAAAATCATCCTTCTGGTCCTTGTTTCTAGCCCAATAAACTTCCTCAATCATCCTATAGCGTAGCTTGCGTAGTCATTCCCCAGTTGATGGGCATCCCCCTCATTTCCAGTTCTTAGCCACCAGAAAAAGAGGGGCTCTTCCTCTTTGTAGGCAAATTGCCCTTTTTGTCCCCTTTGGGAGATGTGTTTGGAGCAGAATCTGAGCAGTGCCATAGCTGGAGCCGAGAGTATGTCTGATTGTCTTGTCTTTTGGGTGTAGTCCCAAATTGCCTTTCAGAATGTCTGGAAAGGTCCACAACTTCACCAGCACTGCATCACTGGCCCAGCTTCCCCACATCCCCTCCATCATTGAATAAAACTTTCAAGCATTAATTTTTTGGTCATATTTTTGAGTTTCAAATTCCAAGCTCTTCCCTTCCCTCTCTCCTCCCCGAGAAAGGAAACAATCTGCTAGGGGGCATCCGATGCAATAAAAGCCCCCTCAAATTTTTAAAGTTTTTTTTTTGCCCACGCCATTTGAAATTCCTGTTGTTTTTCTTGAAAGGTGCTCCAGGTCTAGTGGAGTTTCCCCTGGCACTTACCAGCAGCCCCTTCCAAAGCAAGGTCTTGGGGATCTCTGTGCTCCGGGGCTGATGAGCAGGAATCCGAGGGGCTTCTGGGGTCTTCCTCACAGAGTAGCTTCTCTTTTTCCTCACATGGCTCACAGGGTGTCGGGTCCAGGATGGTCTGCAGTAGATGAGGTCTGAGCAATTGGGCAGTGATGGAGAGTTTCTGCAGGCTCCTGGTGATCCTCAAGTCACTTCTGCAGCGGATGACTCTCTGGCAGCGGGGGCAGGTGAAGCTTTCCTCGTTCTGGCCCAGGCAGCCTTTGCAAAAGCAATGACCGCAAGGGACAGTCACTGGGTCAGTGAGGTAGCGCTGGCAGATGGAGCAAGTGAGCTCTGCATTGAACCTCTCAATTAACTCTCTGACATCCATGTCTCCAGGCTTCCGATCTCTTCCTTCTCAGATCTGCTTGACAAGGAGAATGCTGGCCTTTTCCCCTGAGCTCTGGTAGCAAAGGACTGAAAGACTGGATTGCTGAGGTCTTTTATATGGCTTCCTCTGGGCAGCCCCTCCCTTTCTTTCCCAGGCTGGAGGTGAGAACTCCTGGGCTGGGAGAGTGTTTCCTTGCTCTGCCCTAGGGCTGAGTTGTCACCTTGGTCCCTGGTCCCTAACAATGGGCCTGTCATTCAGAATGGTGTTGACACCTGGGCCCTTCACTAAAGAGTGCAAATTCTCTTTCATTTTTAATGTAATTCTATGCAGATTTTGGAATTGTAGTGAAAGCCTTTTCCTCAACTCTGTCTGACCAACTTCTTTGTTTGAATGTTCCCCTTGGGACATGTTTAGATTTTCCCTATCCTGTAAGAATTGGTGCATTTTTCATTCTTGGAAATAAGAAATTGTCTGTAAGATGAATGTCTTCTCCTTACACTCTGCCTCTCTCCTCGGTGTCCAAATCTTTTTTTTTTTAAGTTTAAGTTGTCTTCGTTCCATTTCAATCAAAATATTTCTTGATAGAGGGCTCCTGATACTAGAGTCCCTACATTTTAAGCCCAGCCCCTTCAATGTACATATTCCATGTATTTTTTTAGGAGGTGACACCTATTTATGTAGGTATGTGTGTGGTGGTGAGTATACCATACACATGCATATATACTCATACATGACCCTAGCTGTTAATCTAGATTTATTATTATTATGTATCATAAATGTATTGTTGATCTCTTTCATGCTTGTCCAACTCTTCTGATCCTATTTTTAAAAAAATTTATTCATGTATTTAGAAAGAATATACATGGGTAATTTTTCCAACACTGACCCTTCCAAAACCTTTTGTTCCTAAATTTCCCCTCCATTCTCCTACCCACTTCCTCTGGGCAGCCCCTCCCTTTCTTTCCCAGGCTGGAGGTGAGAACTTCTGGGCTGGGAGAGTGTTTCCTTGCTCTGCCCTAGGGCTGAGTTGTCACCTTGGTCCCTAACAATGGGCCTGTCATTCAGAATGGTGTTGACACCTGGGCCCTTCACTAAAGAGTGCAAATTCTCTTTCATTTTTAATGTAATTCTATGCAGATTTTGGAATTGTAGTGAAAGCCTTCTCCTCAACTCTGACCAACTTCTTTGTCTGAATGTTCCCCTTGGGACATGTGTAGATTTTCCCATCCTGTAAGAATTGGTGCATTTTTTTTCATACTTGGAAATAGCAAACTGTCTGTAAGGTGAATGTCTTCTCCTTACATCCTGCCTCTCTTCAGTGTCCAAATCTTTTTTTTTTCTTTTTAGTTTAAGTTGTCTTAGTTCAATTGCAAGTGAAAGTATACCTTGATAGAAAGCTTCAGATACCAGAGTCCCTTCAGTTTAACCCATCTCCTTCAATATATATATATTTCCTGTATTTTTTTAGGCGGTGACACCTATTTATGTAGGTATGTGTGTGGTGGTGATTATACAGTACACATGCATATATACTCATACATGACCCTAGCTGTTAATATAGATTTATTATTATTACATATATCATAAATGTATTGTTGTTGAGCTCTTTCATGCTTGTCCAACTCTTCAGTCCCTATTTGATTTTTTGTTTTTATTTCTTTATTTACAAAGCATATGCATGGATAAGTTTTCCAACATTGGCCCTTGCAAAACCTTTTGTTCCAAAATTTCCCCTCCTTTCTCCCACCCCCTCCCGTACTTTGCAGGTAGTCCAATACATGTTAAGTATGTTGAAATTCATGTTAATTCCCATACATGTATACATATTTATATAGTTATCTTGCTGCACAGGAAAATCTTTTCAAAAAGGAAAGAAAAGAACAACTGAGAAAGAAAACAAAATGCAACAAATAACAAGAGAGAGAGTAAGAACGCTATGTTGTGCTCCACACTCTGTTGTCACAATTTTCTCTCTGGATGTAGCTGATTCTCTTCATCACTGGACAAGTGGGACTAGTCCTCTCATTCTTGAAGAGAGCCATGTCCAGGAGAATTGATCTCCCTATAGTCTTTGTGTTGTCATGTGCAATGGTCTCCTGTTCTGCTCACTTCTTTTAGCATCAGTTCATGAAAGTCTCTCCAGGTTTCTCTGAAATCATTCTGCTGGTAATTTTTCCTACAGAACAATAATATTCCATAGCATTCATAAACAATAACTTATTCAGCCATTCCTCAATTGATGGGCATCCACTCAGTTTCCAGTTTCTGGTCACTACAACGAGGGCTGCCACAAACATTTTTGCACATGTGGCTCCCTTTCCCTCCTTTAAGATCTCTTGGAATATAATCCCAGTAGAAACACTGCTGGGTCAAAGTTTATGCTGTTTTGTAATGGGCTGAGGCTTGAGTTGATGCACTGAGGTCCCAAGCACATGAGCCTAAATAGTAATTGGACCATACTCTATTAATATATAAGCTTGGAGAAAGAATGGCCCTCGCCTACTCTTTGTGCAAGTCCTGATGTGTTGTATAGGAAATGACGATTTTGGTGGGTAGAGGCAGGGGAGTGGAAAAGGAAGGGAAAGGAGAGACTGGGGGCATTTTGCGATTGCGAAGGCTTTTCAGTTCACTTCTCTCTCTGCTAGTTGGCTTCCTGTCGCAGCTGCCCATATTGCTATCGCAATCTTTTTTCTCCTCTTCACTTCAATAAAGATTGAAGATTTTTCCCTTAACCTGAATTCCTGACTCTGGCTGATTTTAAATATTCGGTCATTACATTTGGCTCCCAAGCGTGGGAACCAAGGACCCTACTTTCACTGAAGAAGTCTCCAGTGACCAGGAACTTAGGTGAGTATAAGACAAACAGGGAACTTATTTTCTTAAAGACTAAAGCAGTAACTTTTTGGCTGAAATGGGACAGATCCTAGGTAAAGATTCTCCATCCCCCACTCCAACCCCCCCAACCCCAGCCCCACCCAGGAGTGGTGCTTTAGAAAGCCTGCTTAAGCTGATAGAAGATCAAGGGTTACTTATAACTTGGGAACAGGCAGCCAAACTTCTGGGCACATTAAAACGCACCTCCTCTTGGTTCTTAGAGGAAGAGCAAATCTCTCTAGATAACTGGGCGTTGGTTGGTCAACAGCTCTCCGCATATAACAATGAAAATGGTCCTCGTTCAATTTCCTTCGAGGCATTCTATTTATACAATATGATACAGTAGGCCTTAAGATACCATAAGTTCTAGGAGAAAAAAAAAAACAACTCTAGGAATAGCCAAATGGGGAAGCCTGAGGTAAAGGAGGAAGACAAAGAACAGATTAATGGCCATATCCCCACAGGGCATGGAGACTTAAGTGAGGCTCAAGGGTGGGGTGAATCTGAGGCAGCTTCAGCCCCACCTAAGGAGCAGGTAATTGGCTCTCCTCCATCAACTCCACCCTCTGGGATGGAGGGAGGAGAGGTAGCGGGGAGGGGGCCAGTAACAGCATCAGCACCTCCCCCCCAGCATCCAGCACCTCCCCCCTGCATCCAGCTGCTCCTTTGACTAGATTGCAAAAGGGACTAATTAAGGCCAAAGAAGAAGGGAGAAATGTATTGGAATTTCAACACCACATTTTTCCCGTTATTCAACAGTTTAATTCTTCAGGTCAAGAAAGTAGAAGATACTCTCCTTTTGATATAGAAATCCTCAAAGACCTGAAAAAAGCTTGCACTCTTTATGGGGCTACATCAGCTTATGTTAAGATGTTATTACAGAATTTGGCTTTTGAAATTTTGACCCCTAATGACTGGAAATCTATAGCAAAGATATGCCTAGAACCTGGACAAAACTACTTGTGGCTTTCTGAATATAGTGAGCTCTGTAGGATACAAGCCCAACAAAACAGTCAAAGTGGAGTTCATGCTGCAATCACCTGTGACCTACTAACAGGTGTAGGTCCTTGTGCAGATGTCGCAGTACCGATTAACTATTCTATGGCAGCATATGAGCAAATTGCTGCTAATGCTATCAAAGTGTGGGCTTCTCTCCACAATAAAGACAACAAGGGTGGGGCCTTCACAAAAATAACACAAGGGCCAAATGAATCCTTTGCTGACTTTGTGGGACGTTTGCAGACAGCTATCACAAGAACAAATGGAGAAAATATAGTAACAGACATTTTGATAAGGCAACTTGCTAAGGAAAATGCTAATGAGGTTTGCAGAAGAATTATACTAGGACTGCGCAAGGATGCTCCTTTAGAGGAGATCATAAGATGCTGTGCCACAGTGGGCACAGATACCTTTTATACCCAGGCTATGGTGCAGACTTCCCAAAATCCAAACATGGGAAGACAGAGTCCCTCTTGGCAAGGGATTTCCAGAGAGACTCGTAGATGCTTTCAGTGTGAAAAAGTAGGGCATCTGAAAGCTCAATATTGGTATAGAGATAGAATGGGAAAACAGGGTGGGAGAACAAGACCCAGTACCCCATGTCCAAAATGCAACAGAGGCTTCCATTGGGCCTCAGAATGTAGACAGATTCAGGGAAACGGGATGAGAGGCCCAGCACCAGGGCCCAAGGCAAAAAACACTTGGGGCATGATGGCAGCCAATGGTACACCCAGAGAGTGCCTAGAAGTCCAGTACCCAGACATGACCAATCAGCCAGAAAGCCATATGATGGGAGAAGGGGATTACACAGTCAACCAGCCAGGAAGCAACCTGATGGCAGAAGGGAATTACAATTGGGGAGAATAGAGCTATATGCAGCTGGGACAACTGAGATACCCCCTGGAGAGGTGAAATCTGTTCCTCTCCAGCCTATGGATCCCTTACCTCCAGGCACAGTAGACTTGACCATTTCACCTCCTTGTATGTACAAAACAGTGTCCATCCACACACTGATGTGGGAAACTGGGGAATGTGTAGATAATATCCCAGTCTCTAATACAGGTAGACAATGTGTGACTTATCACCCAGGAGACGTAGTAGCATCAGGTTTACTCATACAGAATACTAACAAGCAACCTGGTGATAGTCACCCAGATTCTGACTCCAGACCACAAAATCCAGGAATATACTGGACAGCAGCTGTAACAGCTGACCGATCTATGCTCACGATCTATATAAATGGCCTACCATTGGAAGGATTGGTAGACACAGGTGCAGATCATACAGTCATTAGAGATGCCAATTGGCCCAGTCACTGGCCAAAGATTAAAGCACACACCTACATGTCTGGAGTAGGAGGATCAATAGCAGCTGAAGTTAGTGCTGCCCCTATGAGATGGACTTTTGAAGGCAAAACAGGAGTTTTTACTCCTTTTATAGTTGAAAAAATCCCCATCAATCTGTGGGGAAGAGATGTTTTACAACAATTAGGGTTAAAAATGAGTACTTCAGTTTTTTAAGCAGGGCTACTGTTGAAGGCCTGCCAACACTTTCACCTGTTCCTATCCAAGGGAAAACTGGTACACCAGAGTGGATAGAATAGTGGCCCATAGGTAGCGATAAAATTCAGGCCTTATTAGATATAGTACAGGAACAGCTTGAACAAGGGCATTTACAACCTTCTCTAAGTCCTTGGAATCCCCCAGTGTTCGTTGTAAAAAAGAAATCAGGAAAATGGAAGATGCTCACTGATTTAAGAAAAGTAAATGAACAGATGGAAACTATGAGAACTCTTCAACCTGGACTTCCATCTCCTACTCAATTGCTTAGAGAGTGGCCTCTTTGGGTCATCAATATTAAGGATTGTTTCTATTCTATCCCTCTGGATAAGGAGGATATAAAAAGATTTGCCTTTTCAGTGCCCAGCGTTAACTTAGCTGAGCCTTATAAAAGATATGAATGGACAGTTTTGCCACAGGGAATGAAAAACAGCCCCACTATGTGTCAAATGTATGTTGCTGCTGCTCTTGCTCCAGTAAGAAAAGCATTTCCAAAAGTTATGCTATTACATTATATGGATGATATATTGGGATGTGCACCTGAGGAACAAATGCTAGAAGCATGTCTACAAAAGACTATAGAAACACTAAGATACTACAAATTATACATAGCTGAAGAGAAAATTCAAAGACATGCTCCTTTTCAATATTTAGGATATGAAGTATACCTTAAGGTGCTTACAGTACAAAAACTGTCCTTAAGAACAGAGAAGCTAAACACCTTAAATGATTTTCAGAAATTGATAGGAGATATCCAATGGATGCGTCCAGTATTAGGCTTGACTACCTATCAGTTACAACCATTATATGACATTTTAAGGGGACACAGTGCTTTAAATTCACCACGCCAGCTTACAAAAGAAGCTCAAGAGGCTTTGAGAAAAGTTGAACTGGCTTTATCCAATGTGGTTGAAAGAGTCACTCAAAAACCCTTGGAAATATCAGTTTTTGCCACACAAGAGGCACCCACAGCAGTCCTTCATCAAGGAGACAGTGTGATAGAGTGGGTGAACCTCCCGGCACAACCAGAACAAAGCCTTACTCCTTACCCCGTGCTTGTGGCTAGAATTTTGTTAAAGGCCATTAAGCGAGCAGTACAATTATCTGGGGCAAGACCTGATAAGATATACACCTTTTACACCAATACACAAATTAATGTGTGTTGTGAGACCATCCCAGAATGGCAAATTTTATTAGCCATGGCTCCAAATTTTATACATGGGTCTACATTAAAGATAATCAGACTTTTACATAAATGGCAATGGATTCTTGAAGAAAAAGTTTCTAAAGTTCCTCTTAAAGGACCAACTATCTTTACAGATGCATCCAAACATAATATTTGTGCTGTACACTCTCATGACTTAACTATAAAGAGAGCAGTCAGAACTCCTTTTCAGTCCACTCAGCAGAACGAATTATATGCAATCATGTTAGCTCTCACTTATTACTCAGGAGACATAAATATAATATCTGATTCAGCCTATTCAGTAGGTGTGGTACAAAGAATTGCCATAGCCCAAATAAAATTTGCAGCTTCTAATATATATCAGCTCTTTAAGGAACTTCAGGAGCAAGTGAGAAAACATCCAGGTAATATTTATATCTTGCATGTCCACTCGCATAGTGGACTCCCAGGTCCTATTTTTGATGGGAATTCAAAGGCAGATAGCCTTCTAACTATGTTAGCCAGTACGCCTTTATTTCAAGAGGCCCAGGAATCCCATTCTAAATACCATCAGGCTGCTCGAGCTTTGCGTCTACAATTTGGGATAACAAAAGAGGATGCTAGGAGCATAGTAAAAAGCTGTACAGCTTGCCTTCCTTTCCACGCTCCTACACTGCCTCCAGGGAAGAACCCTCGTGGTCTGAGACCCAATGAAATGTGGCAAATGGATGTGACCCATTATAAATCTTTCAGTTGTCTGTCTTTTATCCACGTTGTGGTAGACACCTTTTCAGGATTCACTTTTGCCATACCAGCAGCAAAAGAGACAGCCCGAGTGGTCACTAAATTCCTCATGCAAGCATTTACCATTATGGGAATGCCACAAGCAATAAAAACAGACAATGGTCCTGCATACGCCTCCAAACATTTTGCACACTTTTGTGCACAGTATAAGATTTTACATACCACTGGCATACCCTTTAATCCTCAAGGACAGGCAATAGTAGAGAGGAGAAACAGAGACATTAAGATGCTCCTCCAAAAACAAAAGAAAGGGGGAGCCACAGGTAACCCTAGAGAACTACTAAATCTAGCACTTTATACTATTAACTTCTTGATTTTTGACAAAGATGCACTGGCTCCGGCAGACAAGTTTTATAACCCACCGGAAGGGCAATGTCCAATGCGAGCAGCTCCACTATCTTTAGATAATCGCCAGGTGATGCGGAGAGACCCAGAAAGTGGTGAATGGAAGAGAACAGATAGGCTAACTGCTTGGGGGAGAGGGTTTGCTTGTATCTCTACGGGTGGAGAAGGAATCAGATGGGTGCCAACGAGCCATATTCGCCTTGTCCATCGCAGAGAGACGGAGCAGACCCTTGAAACGAAAAAGACCCAAGAAACATCGGGTAGTTCTGTTGCTGATTGTGCTCACCATTGAAAGAGTGTGGCAGTTATGACATTTGACTCATGGACACAGAAAATCACTGGACTTCAAAACCCTCAGAAATTCTCTGAGACATTAGATTGTTGTAGGATTTTAAATCCCTCAGGAATCATTGGATTCTTTGAGACATAAGACTTGAAAGCCCTCAGGAATCATTGGATTTTCTGAGACATGATAAGACTGTTACAGGACTTCAAAATCTGCTGGAATCATTGGATTCCCTAAGACATAAAAAGACTTTTGCTGGACTTCAAAAACTTGGGGGGATCATTGGATACCCTGATATGTGAAACAATGGACAATAAATTGGTTTTGGACTATCTCTTAGCTGTTGAAGAAGGTGTATGTGTGATTGCTGTTTACATACTCTCCTTCTAGGACTTCTGGCAATCTTTTACATCATAATGTTGATTTATATTGTTTGTTATACCGTTACTTGGGTGTATAATTCATGTTTGTTACACCACATCAAGCCTGCACTGACTGTGGGGAGAGTCATCACTAATAGCCTCTGCGTTGTTGCTATGTGTTGTGTAATACCTCCCATGCTGATGGGTTTGTGCATAATAAGACCCTTCAGCCCAGAAACCTGCTGGCAACCCCCACTTCCCTTTGGTGCTTTTCATCTCCCTTCCTGAGATGTCAGGGAGGGCATGATTATCTCCTTTTTAGTGCTTTCACCTCCCTTCCTGAGAAGTCAGGAGAGTTGTGATGACCTCCTTTTTGCTGCTTTCACCTCCTTTCCTGAGAAGTCAGGGAGGGTGTGATCACCTCCCCTTGGGGGCTCTGACCTCCCTGAGGAGTCAGGGATGTCATGATCACCTGTGTTCTAAAACAAAAGAAAGCGGGAGATGTAATGGGCTGAGGCTTGAGTTGATGCACTGAGGTCCCAAGCACATGAGGCTAAATAGTAATTGGACCATACTCTATTAATATATAAGCTTGGAGAAAGAATGGCCCCCGCCCACTCTTTGTGCAAGTCCTGATGTGTTGTATAGGAAATGACGATTTTGGTGGGTGGAGGCAGGGGAATGGAAAAGGAAGGGGAAGGAGAGACTGGGGGCATTTTGCAATTGCGAAGGCTTTTCAGCTCAGGTCTCTCTCTGCTAGCTGGCTTCCTGTCGCAGCTGCCCATGTTGCTATCGCAATCTTTTTTCACCTCTTCACTTCAATAAAGATTGAAGATTTTTCCCTTAACCTGAATTCCTGACTCCGGCTGATTTTAAATACTCGGTCATTACACTGTTTGATAACTTTTTGAGCATAGTTTCCAACTGCTCTCCCAAATGGTGGGATCCATTCACAGTTCCACCAACAATATATCAGTGTCCCAGTTTTCCCACATCCCACCCAACATTTATCATTATCTTTTCCTGTCATCTTCTTTTTTTTTTTTTTTTTTTTTTTTTTTTTTTTTTAGCAAAGATCCTAGAGTTGGCTTCCCTCTATTTCTCCAGATCACTGATTTGAAAGGATATCTTATATTTTCTCAATTACAAGTAAGAAGAACTTCTGGTTTATATATATGTACATGTATACACACACATATGTATGTATATATACACATACATATATATATATTATATAATTTTTTCCAAATAACATGGTAAAACAATTTCTTAATATTGGGCTTTTGTTTTATATTTTCTGTTCTATATTCTGTTGCTCCCTCTTTCTTCTTCCTTTCCCCCTCCTCCTCTGCCCTTCCCCATCGCCCCCGCACCTCCAGCCAGCCCTGAGATTATAATAAATCAGGTAGAGGTTATTTACATGCAATCAGTAAAAGTTTTTTATTGAAATCATTTTGTACATGAAGAGTCAAGTTTAAATAACATGAAAGAATGAAAGAGAAAAGGTGAAAACTAGTCTGCCTCAGTCTGTACTCAAACAATCTCAGTTCTCTCTCTGGAATACGCTTCATCATCAGTCTTTGGGATTGTCCTGGATCATGGAATGGCAGAGAATGGCAGAGTCCTGCATGGTTCTTCATCAGACAATGCTGCTGTCAGTATGTCCCCAGTTCTCCTGGTTGGGTTCACTTCACTCGGCATCAGGTTTTGTATGTCTTTCCACGTTTTACTAAAATCATCCTTCTGGTCCTTGTTTCTAGCCCAATAAACTTCCTCAATCATCCTATAGTGTAGCTTGTGTAGTCATTCCCCAGTTGATGGGCATCCCCCTCATTTCCAGTTCTTAACCACCAGAGAAAGAGGGGCTCTTCCTCTTTGTAGGCAAATTGTCCTTTTTGTCCCCTTTGGGAGATGTGTTTGGAGCAGAACCTGAGCAGTGCCATAGCTGGAGCCGAGAGTATGTCTGATTGTCTTGTCTTTTGGGTGTAGTCCCAAATTGCCTTTCAGAATGTCTGGAAAGGTCCACAACTTCACCAGCACTGCATCACTGGCCCAGCTTCCCCACATCCCCTCCATCATTGAATAAAACTTTCAAGCATTAATTTTTTGTCATATTTTTGAATTTCAAATTCCAAGCTCTTCCCTTCCCTCTCTCCTCCCCGAGAAAGGAAACAATCTGCTAGGGGATATCCAATGGAATAAAAGCCCCCTCAAATTTTTAAAGTTTTTTCTATCCAAGCCATCTGAAATTCCTGTTGTTTTTCTTGAAAGGTGCTCCACGTCTAGTGGAGTTTCCCCTGGCACTTCCCAGCAGCCCCTTCCAAAGTAAGGTCTTGGGGATCTCTGTGCTCCGGGGCGGATGAGCAGGAATCCGAGGGGCTTCTGGGGTCTTCCTCAGAGAGCAGCTTCTCTTTTTCCTCACATGGCTCACAGGGTGTCGGGTCCAAGATGGTCTGCAGTAGATGAGGTCTGAGCAATTGGGCAGTGATGGAGAGTTTCTGCAGGCTCCTGGTGATCCTCAAGTCACTTCTGCAGCGGATGACTCTCTGGCAGCGGGGGCAGGTGAAGCTTTCCTCGTTCTGGCCCAGGCAGCCTTTGCAAAAGCAATGACCGCAAGGGACAGTCACTGGGTCAGTGAGGTAGCGCTGGCAGATGGAGCAAGTGAGCTCTGCATTGAACCTCTCAATTAACTCTTTGACATCCATGTCTCCCGGCTTCTGATCTCTTCCTTCTCAGATCCTCTTGACAGCAGGGAGAATGCTGGCCTTTTCCCCTGAGCTCTGGTAGCAAAGGACTGAAAGACTGGATTGCTGAGGTCTTTTATATGGCTTCCTCTGGGCAGCCCCTCCCTTAATTTCCCAGGCTGGAGGTGAGAACTCCTGGGCTGGGAGAGTGTTTCCTTTCTCTGCCCTAGGGCTGAGTTGTCACCTTGGTCCCTGGTCCCTAACAATGGGCCTGTCATTCAGAATGGTGTTGACACCTGGGCCCTTCACGAAAGAGTGCAAATTCTCTTTCATTTTTAATGTAATTCTATGCAGATTTTGGAATTATAGTGAAAGCCTTCTCCTCAACTCTGTCTGACCAACTTGTTTTTCTGAGTGTTCTCCTTGGGACATGTGTAGATTTTCCCCATCCTGTAAGAATTGGTGCATTTTTTCATACTTGGAAATAGCAAACTGTCTGTAAGATGAATGTCTTCTCCTTACACCCTGCCTCTCTCCTCAGAGTCCAAATCTTTTTTTTTCTCCTAATTTAAGTTGTTTTAGCTTAATTGCAAGTGAAAGTATACTTTGATAGAGAGCTCCTGATACCAGAGTCCCTTCAGTGTAAGCCCAGCCCCTTCAATATATAGAATCCCTGTATTTTTAAGGAGCTCCACATATTTATGTAAGTATGTGTGTGGTGGTGATTATACAATACATAAGCATATATACTCATATATGACCCTAGCTGTAAATATAGATTTATTATCATTTCATATATCATACATGTATTGTTGTTGATCTCTTTCATGCTTGTCCAACTCTTCTGACCATATTTGGTTTTATTTATTTATTTATTTACAAACAATATGCATGGATAACTTTTCCAACATTGGCTCTTGCAAAACCTTCTATTTCAAAATTTCCCCTCCTTCTCCCCACCCCGTCCCCTACCAGGCAGGATATTTCAATTCATGTTAAGTATGTTGAAATATATGTTAAATCCAATGCATATTTATATAGTTATCTTGCTGCTCAAGAAAATCAGATCAAAAAGGAAGGAAAAACACAAGTGAGAAAGAAAACAAAATGCAACAAATAACAACAGAGAGAGTGAGAATGCTACGTTGTGTTCCACACTCTATTGTCACAGTTTTCTCTCTGGGTGTAGCTGATTCTCTTCATCACTGGACAAATGGGACTAATTTAAATGTGCTCATTGTTGAAGAGAGTCACGTCCAGGAGAACTGATATCCCTATAGTCTTATTTTTCCATGCATAATGATCTCCTGGTTCTGCTCATTTCCCTCAGCATCAATTCATGTAGTTCTGTAGGCTTTTCTGTAATCATCCTGCTGATTTTTTTTTAACGGAACAATAATATTCCATAACACCCGTATACCACAACTTATTCAGCCATTCCCCAACTGGTGGACGTCCACTCAGTTTCCAGTCTCTTACCACTACACAAAGGGCTTCCATGAACTTTTTCTTTGCAAATGTGGGTCCTTTTACCTCCTTCAAGATCTCTTTGGGATATAAGTCAGTAAGAACACTGCTGGGTCAAAAGGTGTGCTCAGTTTCATAATTTTTTGAGTATACTTGCAAATTGCTTTCCGGAATATTTGGATCCATTCACAGTTCCACCTTCAATGTATTCAGTGTCTGAGTTTTCCCACATCCCCTCCAGCATTTGTTATTACCTTTTGCTGTCATTATTTTTTTTTTTTTCCAGCAAAGATGCTGGAGTGGGCTTCCCTCTCCTTGTCCAGATCATTAATTTCAAAGGATATCTTATTTTTTCTCAATTACAAGTAAAAAGAACTTCTTGTTTACACACACACACACACACACACACACACACACACACACACACACACACAAATAACACTTCTTCCCAATGACATAGCAAGATAAAAGACAATTTCTTAACCATTGGCTTTTGTTTTACATTTTTGTTTCTAGATTCTGTTGCTCCCTCTTTCCTCTTCCTTTCTTCCTCTCCCCCGCCTCCCCAGCCCTGAGTTTATAAGGAATCAGATAGAGGATATTCACATGCAATCAGTAAAAGCTTTTTATTGCAGTCATTTTGTACATGAAGAGTCAAGTTTAAATAACATGAAAGAGTGAAAAAAGAAAGATGGAAACTAGTCTGGCTCAGTCTGTATTCAAACAATCTCAGTTCTCTCTCTGGAATACGCTTCATCATCAGTCTTTGGGATTGCCCTGGATCATGGAATGGCAGAGAATGGCAGAGTCCTGCATGATTCTTCATCAGACAATGCTGCTGTCAATATGTCCCCAGTTCTCCTGGTTGGGTTCATTTCACTCAGCATCAGGTTGTCTATGTCTTTCCACGTTTTATGAAAATGATCCTTCTGGTCCTTGTTTCTAGCCGAATATACTTCTGCAATCATCCTATAGCATAGCTTGTGTAGTCATTCTGATGGTCATCCCTCTGATGTCCACCTCTTGGACACCAGAGAAAGAGGGGCTATTCCTCTTTGTAGGCAAATTGTCCTTTTTGTCCCCTTTGGGAGATGTGTTTGGGGCAGAACCTGAGCAGTGCCATAGCTGGGGCTGAGAAATGTCTGATTGTCTTGTCTTTTGGGTGTAGTCCCAAATGGCCTTTCAGAATGTCTGGAAAGGTCCACAACTTCACCAGCACTGCATTACTGGCCCAGCTTCCCCACATCCCCTCCAACATTTATCATAAAACTTTCACGCATTAATTTTTTGTCATATTTTTGAATTTCAAATTCCAAGCTCTTCCCTTCCCTCTCTCCTCCCCGAGAAAGGAAACAATCTGCTAGGGGATATCCAATGGAATAAAAGCCCCCTCAAATTTTTAAAGTTTTTTCTATCCAAGCCATCTGAAATTCCTGTTGTTTTTCTTGAAAGGTGCTCCACGTCTAGTGGAGTTTCCCCTGGCACTTCCCAGCAGCCCCTTCCAAAGCAAGGTCTTGGGGATCTCTGTCCTCCGGGGCTGATGAGCAGGAACGCGAGAGGCTTCTGGGGTCTTCCTCAGAGAGCAGCTTCTCTTTTCCCTCACATGGCTCACAGGGTGTCGGGTCCAAGATGGTCTGCAGTAGATGAGGTCTGAGCAATTGGGCAGTGATGGAGAGTTTCTGCAGGCTCCTGGTGATCCTCAAGTCACTTCTGCAGCGGATGACTCTCTGGCAGCGGGGGCAGGTGAAGCTTTCCTCGTTTTGGCCCAGGCAGCCTTTGCAAAAGCAATGACCGCAAGGGACAGTCACTGGGTCAGTGAGGTAGCGCTGGCAGATGGAGCAAGTGAGCTCTGCATTGAACCTCTCAATTAACTCTCTGACATCCATGTCTCCAGGCTTCTGATCTCTTCCTTCTCAGAGCCTCTTGATAGCAGGGAGAATGCTGGCCTTTTCCCCTGAGCCCTGGCAACAAAGATATAAAGATTGTTTTGCTGGGTTCCTTATATATGGCTTCCTCTGTGTATTCCCTCCCTTTATTTCACTAGCTGGAGGTGAGAACTCCTGAGTTGATAGAATTTTTCCTTTCTCTGCCCTAGGGCTGAGTTCACAAGTCAGTGACTATTAGTGGGCCTCAGTTTACAAGGGTGTTCCCAACTGGGCTTATCAGGCCCGATTTGTTTGACCCCTCTGTTCAAGATAAAAGTACCCTTTTATTTATTTATTTATTTTTGTTTTCAAATATTCTCCTTAAAATAGACATTTTTGGTCTTTTCCCCATGTAGTTTTGTCAATAATGTAAAGTAATGCTGATGTTTTTTGATATCCTTTTATCTTTTTTCTTTTGCTTAGTTCTCACATTTACTTCAATTTTAAAAGTGATAATTTTTGCATTCTTATACCCCCTATTGGGTACATTTTTTTTCCCGGGAAAATTATTTTTGCTTTTGAACATTCCATATAGTTCACAATCAAGAATTTTTTTTTGTTCAATTCAGCTCCCCCCTCCCGATAACGTTTCTTTCAAACTCAATTACTGTTACTTTATTTTCACTTTTTAATTTTATTTTCTTCTATTCATTGCTTTCATGATGTTGTGCCTTTGCTTCCGCAATGTGCCTTATGTACATAATTTCATTTATTGTCAGAATATAATTTTTTTGAGATAGGAAAATTAGTTCATACATCTTTGAACTTCTAAAACTTTTAGAGGCCATCTAATATAATCCATATTTGCTTGGTGAGATTTTTTTTTGCTCCACTCCAGACAAGTGGTCACCCTGTACTTGTCAACTGATGGGTAATTTTGCCCCCAAACATCTCATTATGACATTTCTAAACTTTCTTCCCATTTTTGGATATATAATGTTTTTCTGTAGTTCCCATCTATTATTTCTTATTTTTCTGGAATCAGCCAAGGATATTTATATCTTTAAATATTTGAAGCATATTTATCTTGTGCTACTTCCTCCTCCCCCCTCAGTCTTTTCAAGTATCTAAAACCTTTTAGTTCTTTTAAATATTTTTCATATTGCTTAATTTTAAGGTTTTTTTTTTTTTACCACCCTGGTAACTTTCTTCTGGATAATTTTGATCTTTTCTGATTCCTTGCATGTGGTACCTAGATTTGTCCTAATGAGGGCTAAGAGCAGGATGACTATCATCTCATCTCTCTTTTCTCATCTTTATACTTTTTATTAGTGCTTATAGAGAGTGCCTTCTCCATTGTGTCTTCATATGCTCTATTGGTCTTTGTATTTTATCTCTGTCTTTTTTATAGATCTTAGAGTCTAGCAGGATTGATTACACCTATTTATAGATGAATATTGTATAGGCTGTCTAGGATAAGGTAGAAAGGTGATATTAAATAATAATCATGCAACAAAATTCTATTTGTGTAAAGGAATACATCCCAATGTGACTAATACCTTTTGTGGATTATGTCTCAGATACAGGATAAAGACATCAGAAGGTAAGCCTAACTTTAGTATCTTTATCCCCCATCCATAAAATACAAATACACCTAGTTGTAGAAAAAAAAATAACTTCCTAGAACTCAAAGAAGGAAAAGTTTCTCTCAAGAAGGCTAGCTTTTTTTCTGACCTGCTGGTTTGACAGGTTTCCTTTGGTGTGCAGATCCTATCAAGTTCTTCAAACTCTCTTGATGGAGGGCTTGTTGACAGAAAGGTGTTGAGGGATAACATTTTTGTTGGAGAAGTCACCAAGGGGTGAAAGAGATCTCAACCAGAGGCAGAGTTTCTGTGGGATAAACAGTCACACGCCTTTATTTGAACATTGCCATGGAGAGGACAGGGCAGGGTAACCGAATGCACAGCATTGAAATGTCTGAAGAGAACAGAACTTAATCACACTGAGCATGAATAAGATGTTAAAATATTTTGGATAAGCTCAAATAATATTTCTCCTTGCAAAGTGAATGTATTTAGGTAAGCTAGTAATGTGTTTACAATATAAAAACCACTAGATTTGGATAGTCAGAGGTAGTGGGTTCAAATCAGTTCTCATACTTGCAGTTCTGTGTGAGACTAAGTAAGTGGCATTTCTACTATGGGTCTCTATTCATCTTACTATTTACTTTTTATATAAAAAGAACTTGATAATTGCTTGTTGCTTCCCCTTGTCTAATTTACTAAATGAAGAGCATAGACTTTGGTTGCTAAAGTTTCTTCCAGCTCAAATATTCTGAGGTATAATGCTCTGTCTCATTTATAGAAAAAAAAAATCATCTTAAAATCAATCTACTAGTAAGAGCAGTCTCCTTGAATGTGATATATAAATGTAAATAAATAAATAAATACACACAATGGATCAATAGAGTTTCATCATTGGCTTATTTTGGGTTTTTGACTGCTAAATAGTTTCTGTGTCTCTGTTGGTATCTAGGTATAACTGAACAATAAACTACAAAGCTCACATAAGGAGTGTTTTCCTAGCCTTTCTCAATCCCTGATTTTTTTTTAAACTTTCCTTGCTTTAAATCACTTTGTTTTCCACTTTTATTTTCTCTTTTTTAAATCTCAACTTTTTTATTTACAATAACATTGAATAATAGGCAAAAAGATTCTGTCTTTCCATTCACCCCAGTGTCTAAGTTGTATAGGCTAGAAGGAATGAACTCCCATCTTTCCTTACTTTGAAAAGTGTCTAAGTTCTGCTCTTGTAGTTCATGGAGTTGGCTTTGAGCAAGAATTGTGAAGGAGGCAAAGTTGGTCACAAATGTCTATAAGCTCTTATCCTTTATCCTTTCCCTCCATCCTCTGGGTTCCTATCTTTAAAGTCAGGAATGAAAGGCATCTATAATCTTGCTAAATCTCACAGTTTAATGAATTGCCCCTTCTGGGAGTACTTATATTTAAAAAGAGGAATAAAGAGAGAAGCTATTATATAATGTCTTGTATTTTGTAAACTGAGTATAGAAAAATTTGTTGAATTCAAAGAAATGAATCACTAGTTGTAAAATTTTAGACATGAATGGGAAAAGTAGAAAGATTTTTAGGGGAAAAGGTGGCTTTTTGTATCTCAAATGGTGCTAAGGGTAAATCTATTCTTCCTCTATATAGAATTAGCTTAAAGGCATGTGTTCAAAGTATGTTAAAAGCCTATTGAAATGACATCATGATAGAATCTAAATAGCCAGAAAGCCTGGTAGCATCTTGTAAAAAGCTGAAACACACAAAAATTGGGGTCAAGAAAACTTGGATAGTACTTTGTTATAGGACTTAATGCTTCTGCCATATATTTCATTCTGGTCTTGGCGTTCAAGGCTTTTTGAATAATGGGGTCTTCAGCACTGCAAAAACATTTCCATAGATCTCATCACCTCAACTCTTTCCCTCACCCTTCTTTGCTCCAGCAGATTCTTCATACAAATTCCAGACTAATCTTTCTTATGAATAGATCTTGTCATGTCACTCTACAGGTTAAAAAGAAAAAAAGAAAACTATTTTTATGTTCTGCTCTTGCCTGCCAAGTAAAGTTCAAACATCACTGCCTAACATTCAAAGCCCTTCACCACCTGGTACTACCCAAGCTGTCCATTTTATCTTGATATTCACCATTACATAGGATATACTTTTGCTAAACTAAAATGTTCTCTCTTTCTTTTTCCACACCTTTACTTAGGATTTTCTTTATGGCTGGAGTATTCTATTACTTCTGTTGAATCCCTACACATTCTTGAAAGCCAGTTCAAAGGCTACCTCCTACTTAATTTAAATCTTTTAAAATTTCTTTGCCACGAATATCTCTGCCCCCAACTCCATCTCATAAAGTACTTTTGAATATATTTTTATCATTTTTATTTTGTATTATTAGGCATTATATCTCTGCTAAGGATGTTATCTCTGCTAAACTATAGCTCTGTATATGAGCTTTTGTTTAGTCTTTCTCCCTAAGTACCTATCACAATGCTAAGCACATAACAGAATCATAAGAAATGTGGGCTGAACCTGAGTTAACTGAACCAAATTCTCATTATGGATAAAGTGGTAGGCTTTCAGGCAGTTTGATTTTTAGCTGCTAACATTTCCCCACTTCAAAATTCTATGAGGTTCAGAACTGGAAATTCAGAAAATGGATTATAATCTCAAGAAATGTTTAAAGCCCTAATTCTGTGAGAAGTTCTGGTGATCCAATCTGATGAAGTTTGTTTTTTGCATTCATTTAAATTTATATCTATATTTAGTTATTATCTATATTGCTTTGTAGTTGAGGCAAAATTTGGGTGAACCAAAACATTTATAAATAAGTGAGAAAATATGTATAATATCTGTTGATTGACAATCACTGGGAGAAGTTGGCAAAGAGAAAGGAGACCTTTTCTGGGGGGAGAGGGAAGACTTTCCTCAACACTACTCAATGAGCACAACTTATGGATTTAGTTGGAGACTTCTGCTCTGAGATTCCTGTAAGGCTAATAACTCTCATGATTTCTCCTTTGCTGTGATTCAGTCCTACTATTTCTTTCTCCTTTTTCCTTTTGTGCCTATATTATTATATATTGCTGGCTCAGCTTGCACTGGGGAGGGTTATGAAATTACTACTACTGCATTTCAGCTACTGAAATACTATTTCTCAGTTCATCTTCTTCCAAGACTCTTTTTTTCACTTCTAGATAGCCTTTCACTTCTCTGTATTTATAATCCTGATATATTATTCTTTCTTTTGTTTCTTTGGTGAGGCTTGCCAATTTCTACAGATTCCAATTTTTCTATATTACTCATTATTTCTATTGTGCAGACTATAAATTTTGCTTTCAGAATCCTCATTTTTCTTTTGATTCATGTAGAAATATCAAGTTGTAATTCCACATGGTTCTTTGCTCAAGAAAGTGTTGTATTACTTTCCTTTGTTTTGCAGTATTTGTTCATGGATATCTAAACTTGTTTACTAGATCTAAAGGCCATATTTCCTTTTATTATCACTATTTTTCCTTTTGATTTATTGTTTTCAAAATCTTTGAATTTTCTTCTTCCTGAAATTTTTGGTAATTTCAGTTTCTCCCCTCCCCTTCTCCCTTTCATTCACTTTCTGATTCCATTTTTTTCTAATTGTAGTTTCTTTGGGGAGTAGATTTAAAAAATTCAGCCTCCTTCAATTCTTGGAAATTCATGGTTTACCTGCCTAAGTATCTGTCCCAATGGACTTTTAGGTCATTAGAATTGGTCCCCACTGGACACTGTACTCTTTCCCTGAGGCTTGGGATATGGTACAACCTTCTCCTGCTGCATATGCAATGTCTTGTCCTAGCATTCTATGCTACTCTTCTCTGTTTCTTAGTTCTTTGGCCCATTCTGCTAGTTTTACAGTGTCATGACTCTACTGGTGCTACAGAATTGTTTCTCTAGACATTGGAAGTTCAGCTTTAACATTTTTTGTAGCATTTGTTTTATAGAATTGGAGCCTCTGGCAAGTTTTTATTCCTGAGGGTGTGTGGCTATCTAACTTCTGTAATAGCTAGAGCAAATTTCTGCAGTCTGGAGCTGGGGTTTCCATGTCCCTGAAAAAAGGGAAGGGGGACAAAAATGTGGAGCTGATCTTGTCTTAAATTGGTGTCATGTTCTTTAGTCTGTTAGTGTAACCTCACTGCTGGTGGCAAGGGACATAAGGGGAAAGGCACTGAATGAACTCGAGGTCAGTGAGCACCAATTTAAAAAAAAATTATAAATGACATATGAAGAAAGATGCTATCTGAATCCAGTAAAAACTGATAAACAGAAGTATGTACAGAATGGTTTTACATATATATATATATATATATATGTATATAAACACACACACACATATATGTATTATATAGATATATAGATATGCCATCTCTAGGTGGGAGGGAGAGGTAAAAAAGGAAAAAAAAGAAAGTCACATGATACTTTATTATGTGTTTAAAAGAAATAGCAAGTTGTATACAATAGATGAGCATTTTCACGTATAATCATCTGTACCCCCCATTCTAAAATGTTATGTAAATATTTGTTTTATTTCTTAAGTTCTGAATAAATAAAAATTTTAAAAATCTTAAATTTTAATTTTAAAATTTAATTAAAAAATTTAAAATAAAAAATTAAAATTTCAAAACAATTCTGGATCTTCTAGATTATGAAGACAATTGAAATTGCATTATTTTTGTTGCATTATTTCTGTTTTAGAGAGGTTGAGAGTTCATAGGGATCAAAAAAAGTCTAGATTTCCATCTTGTTACCAACTAACCCATTGTAGGTTTTAAGAATTTCAAGACATGACTCAATTTCATATTCCAGTTCAAAGACCTTAAAAATCTAAACTCATTTCTCAGAATTGGAGAAGGCTTGTCCCTGTGAACCATAACTTCCAAGATCTCAGTTAACTTCCCAAACCCCATATTATGTTTGCATATACTTTGAAATTAGTTGTTTATTGTATCCTATCCAGAGAATTGAAACTCTCTGAGAACAAGAATTTATTTTGTTTTTGTCATTGTATCCATACAAGATAGTACATAAGACTATATATCATGAATAGGACACTCAGGATAATGTCTTATACACATATAATATGTCTTGGCTAAATGTTGAATTAAATTTAATGGTTACCAAAGGGATCTAAAAGTGAAAAAATTACTTTACTTTGTAAGCATTCCAGTTCAGAACTTGATTACTCATTTTATTCTAGACTTTGCCTTTCCTTAGTCTTTAATGGAACATTCTTTAGTGTCTGAGATTCAGGAAAGATCTTTAGTCTCTTAATACCTGTTCCTTTCCTGAGTGGATGCCCATCAATTGGAGAATGGCTGAATAAATTATGGTATGTATGAATGTTATGAAATATTGTTCTTTAAGAAATGACCAGCAGAATGATTTCAGAAAGGTCTGGAGAGACTTAGATAAACTGATGCTAAGTGAAGTGAGTAGAACCAGAAAACATTGTATGCAGCAACGAGATTATGTGATGATCAACTATGATAGACATGGTGCTTTTCAACAATGAGATGATTCAGGCCAGTTCCAATAAACTCGTCATGGAGAGAGCCATCTGCATCCAGAAGAGAATGTAGATCATAATATAGTATTTTCACTTTGTTGTTATTGTTTGCTTGCTTGTTTTTTCTCTTTTTCCCTCTTTTTGATCCAATTTTTTTTTTTTTTTGTGCAGCATGATAAATGTGGAAATATTTTAGAAGAATTGCTCATGCTTAACCTACATTGGATTACTTGCTATGTAGGGAAGAGGGAGGTAAGGAGTTAGAAAGAAAAACTTGAACACAAGATTCTGCAAAGGTGAATGTTGAAAACTATCTTTGCATATATTTAGAAAAATAAAAAGCTATTATTATTTAAAAATATCTTTTCCCTTTTACCTCTTTTCAAGCAAGTTCTATTGCCTTCATGAGGTACTAAAGAGATCTCACATATGTTTGATGCTTTGCTGGATGTGCTGGTAAATCAAGTCCCATGATTTAAACATATTAAATTTCCCACTTGCTAATTGTTCACTAAGAAATGGCATAAGAGATCAACTCTTCCTAGAGTCCTATCCTGAATCACCATTAGGTTTTCAGAGGATTCTAGAAATTATGGCATCCAGGTTCTTAAGAAAGAAGAGTCTATATCTGGTAAAGTCTTTTATATGGCAGTCAATATATTTAGAAAATTTGATACCATCTATGTATTCAACTTATCAAATTCAGGAAACAGCAGATTTAATTTTTCTCAAATATTTGCAATTGTACATAATGTTCCTGAATTCATCAGATAATTAAGATATTGCTCAAATGGGTTTCTTCTCCTCTACTTTAGTGATGGTTATTCTGTAACAGAAAGTCAGTTAATTCTGTTTTATATAACATCCTGAACATTGTTGGCACTCTACAACTTTGGTTACAGATGAGAAATAAAATGTTACCAAGGAAATCAAACCAAATTGATATCTGAGACAAAAATCCAAAACATTACATTTCTCAAACAAATAAGATTCTCAACCTTTCCTCCAATCTGGAGGAAGAGGTACTTTTTCCCCCTTTAAGATTCCATTGAAGCCATATTTATCATACTTTGCTTTTCTGATCCTGAGTAAATTAGCTCCAAAAGCTTCCTTCTCTACCATTTAAAAATTATTCCTAATTTATTTCTATTTTCAAACATGGATAGATCTTTCTCTTTTCAAAAAAAGTTTTTACTTGATCTTGAAGCCCCTCAGTCTCTACATTAATTCTTTTCTCTCACTGACAAACTTCTCAAACAAGGAACATATGACAAAAACTAATATTTACATTCCACCTGAAAGTTACAAAATACCTTATTCACAACAATCATTAAATAGGAGTGCAAACATAATTATTATTCCCATCTTATCAAAGAGGAAATTGAGTCTGACAAGTCTAGTGACTTATCTGTGATCATAGAACTTAAAAACATTAGAATCAGGTCTTCATCTCATATGTCTTAGTTTCAAGTACCATGCTCTTCCCCCAAAATATGTGTCCCATTACCTTATATGCACTACTTCCATTTTCTTGATAATTCTTCTATATTCCTTTCAATCTGAGTTCCAGTTCCCCAATACTAAATGAAACTGTATTTTGAAAAGATTAATAATGATTTCCTTCTCGTCAAATCTAGTAGTTTTTTCTTAGTCCTTTTCTTAATCTCATTCTCATTCTCAATGTGGCATTTGGAAATACTGATTTTCAGGACATTATTCTATGTTTTTCATTTTCCAATTTCTCCTTTTAATTTCCTTTGATGGCTCATTTTTCTCTTCCCATCACCTAACTTTCTGTTAAGTGTGTCCTTGATCTTTTGCCTTTCTTTGTTTACATTTTCACTTTTCTGAAGCACTGGACTGTTTTTGGATTCAACCATCACCTATTGGTAGATTATTCACATGTATACATACATAAATACATATGTATGCGTGTCTTCTATTTATATGCATATATATGCAAGAAGATTTAAGATTGAGCTAATGCCTAGTACCTTTTATCTCCTTTTGGATACAGCATATCCTTTGAAGCAAAGTTTCTAGATCTTGGGATGGGTCAGCATTTTCCATCTGCCCTAAAGAAACCACTTTTATCTGTTTCACATATTAGGCAATGTCTATCTCCTGTTCCCAGCTCAGTCTCCCAGCTGGGATGTGGAGAACTTACACTGCAAATAAGAGCAATCCTTTCTTTGACTCCTATCTCCTGCTGTGTGCAGAGGGTCACAGTCAGTGGGGGAACTCAGGGTGAAGTATAAGGCCCTTCAGCCCAGAGGGAACCTGCTGACAGTGTCTGGTTCGGCTCCCCATCTCCCCTGAGGTCTCTCGGCCTTCCTGAGAAGTCAGGGGGCAGTGACAACCTGTGTGTGATTGAAGCAGAGTGATAGCAGGTGGAAGAATGATACCAGGTGGCAAACTGGACAATAGCAAATTGTTTATGTGGTCCCACATGCACAGTATATACTTAGCTCATATCCAGTGTTTTTTTTATTACTTAAGGGTATAAGGCTATAAAAAGGGGAAAGTCCTTGAAATAAAGACTCCATTTTTCCACCATCCTTGGGAGTCCCACCTCATCACTTCTCCACTAGGAAGGTATATTTTAATCACCCCGGTGCAGGGGCTCTAGAAAGCAACGGTATATTTTGTCACCTCAACTTGGAGGCTCTAAAAAGCAGGACACAACAGCTATACCTATCCTGTGAGGACAGAGGAGTGGCAGGTTTCAACCTAACTCTATCCAGTTTTTCTACCATGCCCTCTGGAATGCCTAGTCCATATGGAACCATTTTCCCTTCATCTTAAATATTTTCCTTTTCCATTCCTTCCATCTAGTACATCTTATTGAAACATGGCTTCCCCTTAGTAACAAAATAATCTTGGTCAACCCTACCTTACTGGCTGCACCTTCATTCATTCTTCTCAGGTCATTGGTTAAGGTAGCATATTCGTAATACTCCTTGCTCCTCATTTCCATATACAGCTTCTCCCACTTCTTCCATCATTCAATACCCTCTTTTTCTTTGAGATTTATACTTTTTAAATCTACCCCCAATCTAAAAATCCTAGTAACTATGGTCTGTAGACCCCCCAGGTCATTGACTTTTCTTTCTTGATGAGTTTGATAGCTAGTTCATATTTTTTCTATCCTCCCCAATTCCTGCCCTCATACTGCTATCAACATACATATTGATTCTCCCTCAAATATTATAACCACTGGGTTTTCCAACCTACTAATTTCCTATGAGCTATTATTCCACCCTACCTCAATCATAAACAAAGATAGTCCTTTCTTTGATATTGTCATTATCTACAAATGCACCACTACCAAGTTAAGAATTCTGAAATTCTTTTATCCAATTATAATCTATTGAATTTTTAAACTTCTCATTGCCTTACATAATCCTAACTTTTCGTCCTTGACTCCTCAGTTCTTTCTTGGATTATCTCCCCTACACTAGCCTCTCTTTTCTCTTTTTCCTAGTTATGATTCTTTGATGAGCTAATATTCATTTATGGATTTACTAACGGTCTTTCATCAATCACTCTTCTGTGTTTTTCTTTACTCTGTTCTACTTTATATAGGAGAAAAAGCTAGACTAGTGGTAACTGTTGGGCATAAGAATCTGAAAAAAGTGAACCTGTCAATGCAAGATTATATTTGCATAACCTGTAAGAAAGAAAATAAGGAACTGATGGGGAAAAAAAAAACAAATAGTCACTGGCATACATCTCTTTGGAAGAAGAGAGATTGAGACTAGATAAAAGATTCAGTACTTGTCTTTGTAAATCAGGGAAGTAGAGGGGAGAAGTTAATAATATAGATGGGATGAGATGAAGGGCAACATAAGAGATATTTGATATGTGACAACTTGATTATATGGGAGGTACAACTGGTGAGTAGGTTAGGAATAAAACTATTGAATAAAACCTGAATCAGAATATTGGGTCAGGGTGTTGGGATTATGGTCATTTGTAGAGATAGTGTATGTGTGTGTGTGTGTGTATGTGTGTGTGTGTGTGTGTGTGTGTGTGTGTGTGTGTGTATGGGTGGGTATGGGCATAGGAAATAGAAGCCAAATTCATCATGAAACTTCCTATAAACAAATCTAAATCACAATGATTCTCTAACTTTACAAAACCAGGTAAACATTGGCATACCCACATTACACTCAATTCTCATTTAAGAAACATGCTGTTCCATCACATGTGATGGAACAGCTAGATGACACAGTGGGTAGACCATGACGCTGGAGTCGGGAGAACCTGAATTCAAATCTGCCCTCAGACACTTAACATTTACTAGCTCTGTGACCATGAGCAAATCACTTAATTCCAATTGCCTCCAGCAAATCTCTCTCCAAAACCAAAACCAAAAACCAGTAACAATAAAACTAGATGTGATACAGTGACTACAACTGACCTTGGACAAGTCATGTAATAACTCTGTCAGTTTCTTTATTCTCAAATGGGAATAACAATAGCACCTGTCTTCCAGGATTGTTGTGGGAATAAAATAAAATAACATCTGTAAAGTGCTTTGTGAATCTTAAAAGTGTTATATAATACTAGTTATTTTTTTCTTTTTTTTGCTCAGGCAATTGGGGTTAAGTGACTTGCTCAGGGTCACACAACTAAGAAATGTTAAGTGTCTGAGAGTAGATTTGAACTCAGGATCTCCTGACATCAGGGCTGATGCTCTACCCACAGCGCCACCTAGCTGCCCTGATACTAACTATTCTTTATGTAAAGTTCCCTTTAAAAACAGTTGGGTTAGGTTTTTTTTTAATTTTTATTTTGGTGGAGGTGGGGCTAGAAGAGGGTTGTTGATGGTGATTTTCCTAATATCACAAGTATTGCCATTCAACACTCCTTTCTTTTCCTATACATACATGAAATAATTACAAATAGTTCAACTTTAATAAACTCCCTCTTGTCCCTTGGAATTTTAGCAGGTTTACATTTTTGAATCAATGTGTAACTTATTTGTTCAGGGAGGTTCCCTCTTTTTCCTTCCATGTCTCTTGAGTGGCCATGGCACTCTTTCTAAGCAAACATTTTAGTCACTAACAGAGTGCTCCTGTTTGAAAAGCCACCCCCATTCATTTCTGACTCTCTGAGATGGGTAAGAAGGCACTGCCCTGTTTGGGGAAGAAAATTTTGAGACATTCTTAAGATCTTTCCTTATTCTCTCTGGCATCACCTAGGGTATTTCCATGTGAAGTGGGGTGGGAGAGAACAGCTTTTATAGAGGTATCACTGTCATCACTGTTATAGAGGTATCATCGTCAGCCCAACTGCTTGCCAATCACACTAATAATGCAAAGTCATTTGGGATTGTTTCCTGCCTCTAGCACCACTTTTTATTAAAATGGCTCCACTTTAGACAGATATAAAACCTCTTCTAGGTTTGTATCCAGTCTGGCTGGATTCTTTTATATTTTTTCAAATAATTGATATATATGTATATGTAAAATATATAAGTATGTATATATGTGTGTGTGCGTAAATGAGAAAGTCAAAATATGATCCATCTATTGTTGAGGAACCATTTGAATCATCGAACTGCTTGATGAATAACCCAACTTTTTTTGAGTCAATAATTTCATTTATTTATTTATTTATTTTCTAATAACTTTTTATTGACAGAACCCATACCAGGGTAATTTTTTACAGCATTATCCATTGCACTCACTTCTGTTCCGATTTTTCCCCTCCCTCCTTCCACCCCCTCCCCCAGATGGCAAGCAGTCCTTTACATGTTAAATATGTCACAGTATATCCTAGATACAATATATGCGTGCAGAACCAAAGTTCTCTTGTTGCACAGGGAGAATTGGATTCAGAAGGTATAAATAACCCGGGAAGAAAAACAAAAATGCAAGCAGTTTATATTCATTTCCCAGTGTTCCTTCTCTGGGTGTAGCTGCCTCTTTCCATTATTGATCAATTGGAACTGAGTTAGGTCTCTTTGTCAAAGAAATCCACTTCCATCAGAATACATCCTCATACAGTATTGTTGTTGAGGTATATAATGATCTCCTGGTTCTGCTCATTTCACTTAGCATCAGTTCATATAAGTCTCTCCAAACTTGAGTCAATAATTTGACAACAAGCACACTTTATCTAGATAGATCTTCTACACTCCCATTCAATACCCCTCTTCATTTGTTTTAATTAGAAATTGATAAAAGGAAAAAAGTTCATAAAACATGTTATGTGCCTCATATAATACTTTCTTTCAGAGTTTCATAACTTTTATGTTACCTCAGTTTTCCCATTTATAATGTGAGATATGCAAAAATCATTGTAGCCTATGGAAGTGTAGTATTTGTTTTATTCCCAGCAATACATTCAAGGAGAGGAAGATTCAACATAAGATTCATTTCGATGAAGTGTGATTCACATTACCAAATAGTAATCACTGAAACTTCTCATGTAAAATATGAAGGTTTTAAAAAAAATCTCAAACATCTACCTTCTATGTATGTATCTTTTTAGTAAAATTTAGAAGATTGAATTAGATGATCTGTGAGTTGAACAGTTTATTAAGCACTCATTTATTAATGATTACTATTAATTAAAATTAAACTCATTTATTAAGCACTTCCTAAGCTGTATGTTGAGATCTAGAAATTTAAATAAAAGGAAGCAAAATAATTGCTGCCTTCAAGAAGCTTACCTTCCAATAGGGGAAGTTAACCCATAAAGGTAAGCTGAAGGAGGAAAGTTCATGACTGGATATTTCCAGGAACTTCAGTGGAGGCCTAGAACTGATTAAGATAAGGTCAAAGTTGTTCTATCAAAGCCTATGAGGTTGTTCTAGGAGTGGAGTATAGTTTTGTAAATCTGTGCTCTAACTGCATTTACTTAAACATTTTCCCTTGGACATATTATATTTAAAAAGAAAATCAAGAAGGAGCATTAGCACAGAGGAAAGAACTGGGATACTTCTGGTTAGGAGACCTGAATTCTATTCTCTTCCACTAATTATCTATGTGACTTTGGTCAAACTACTTTATTTCATGAGACTTCCAGAATTTCTTCATCTATAAAATACAATTAGGGGTTGAAGTTGACAATACCTAATCATACTGTTTTAGAGACATTCTACAATTTTAAGAAGAATGTTTCCCCATATAGTTTGACCCCCACCTCACATGTCCTCAAAATCAGTTCAAAAAAATTACAGCTGTTCTATCAGAATAATCTCCCAAAGAAAAGCACTAAGTGGCATTCCCTGCCAAAGTAGGCAGAATATTGTATTTTCAAAGTAGCCAGCTTGGAGTGAGAAGAGATAATTGTTCGATATCTCACTTCTCCACATAGCTTCTCCTATTTCTAGCTCTTCTTTAATCCTCTTTCCTCCACAGGATTCTCTCCTCCAGAGAAAGGAGAGGAAGCTTAAAGATCACTGACGCCATTTTACTCAAATGAATTAAGGATCCATCTTGTCCCCATAAGCATCTCTAACCCTAAAGCTATATATTAGACCCCGTGAGCACCATTTTATGAATAGAACTTGCTCTTAAGAAGGCACTTTAGCAACATTTCCAGACACTAAGGGAACATAGATAGCATGTGCCTCTCTGGATTCTCTTTTCAGATGAAACATTCCTGGCAGAGTTCAAACCCACAGAGGGTTTGAAATAACACACATTGGGTACCCTGGATTATCCAGTCTTATGTTAACCCCCCTCACCTCTTCCTGTTTCACATTTACCACTCAGCTCTACCTTGGTGGTGTTCATATGCTGAAAAAGTAACTTAATCCCTAATTTGGCAGGGAATGCCACTTGGTACTTTTTTTTTTGGAGATTCTTCTGGTAGAAGAGATGTAATTTTCTGAACAGATGTTGAGGGCATGTGAGGTGGGGTCAGACTACATGGGGAAACTTTTTTTTTTAATTTTAGAATGTTTCTAAAGCAGTGTGATTAGATATTGTCAACTTGAGTCTCTTTATAGTGATCTAGAGATTGAAAATTTCAAACTCCTAGTTTACCTCTCACCCTTTTTTTCTTAGGCCAATGAGGATTCTGCCCATTATATCTATGATTTGGTGTTTCATTTACTGATGCTTCCTCTGAATCTTTTGCTATTTAAAAGTTTATACCTAAAACCAGACAGTTTGAGGTATAATTGATGCCCTGCAAATGCTCTCTCTCCATCTTTCTGTAATTTCTGTATTTATGTTGTGTAAGTGTTCTTCAGTAATACAGAAGCAATTAGAACATTGCTTTTAATGGAATTGAAATCCTTGAATAAAAAAGACTTCTTACCCATACTCTTTTTTCTGAGCCTGGGTCTCCCTATCTTACCCAGGCTGGAAGCTCAGTAACTACTCAGTGGCTCAATCTCAGTAAGGGATGGAAGGCATGGAAATTTTAACTTATTTTTCTAACCTGGGCTAATTCACCCCTGCTTAGGCAGCCTGGAGTTCCTCCACACCTAGGGGGTCACCAGTATACCATAGTATAATGTGGACATTATCAGTAGAGTCCACTGCAGTTCCTGAACTCAACTGATTCACCAGTTTCATCCTCCATAGCAGCAGATACTGTTAGCTTGTGCCTCTATGTTTGGCTAACCATATTTTTAGAAAATCCAGAACTCTGATTTCTTCAATATAGGAAGTATAGGAAGCTTTCATCTATCAAAGCAAATCAATGCCTTCTTTGCAACATATAATCTTAATATTACTTAGAATACTGGGAAGTTAAGTGAGTTTCCTGAGGTCACACAGCTGGAATGTGGCAAAGGCAGGATTTAAATCTATTTTTTCCTGACTTCTAGGCTAGCTTTTTACCCAGGGTACATGATACCTCTCAGAATCCAAGGATCAAAAGCATTAGAGTATTCTTTTTGATCTATCCTCTAGCTAACTGCAATTTGGCATTAAAGCAAAGAACAAGGATTAATGCTCACTCAGTTTTCTTTGAGTCTTTAGATTTGGATGAAAACTACAGTTTTGATATTGAAATGAAAAAAGTGTTACCTGGTGTGGTAGAAAGAGAAGTGACTTGATTGTGGGTACCAGCTCTGCCATTCACCAGCTTTGTGGGATTGGGCAAGTCAATATAACTGACACAATTTCTTCATCTGGAAAATGGGATATTAACATTTGTTTTACAAATCATTGTGAGATTCAAATGAAATAGTATTTGTGAAAACACATTATAAATTGCAAAGTCTATCTAAATTGAACAATTATTATTACTAACAACAAAGAAACAAAAATAAACTACTGTATCAATTAGTGTAGCCCTTTGGCAAAATTTTGATATGAAGAATCATGGGGACCTATTGCTCCTCAGTGGAGTCTATGGCCTTTTGAAAACTTAAACTTCCTATTCCCTCTTCTCTTAGCACCATCTGTTCCTAGATTGATTGGAGCTGTCCACTGTGAGCCTGCATCCATACCTCATATGCCATTCTTCTCTTTCTCTTATCACAAAGTTCCAGTCTTTTACCCATTTTTTTCAGAAGTACACTCTGCTATATATCAGCATTTAGTTAATAAGAGAGGAATCCTTTGTGCTAACTAACATGGATGATTTCTGCCAAATAACATAATCCTTTAGCCTAGTTCAGATACATTCCTCTTAAGAAGGCCATTAAAGACTAACATTAATGGAAGGATGTCCAAATTTTTTTTTTGTCTAGTACCAGGACTGAGATGTAGTAAACACCTGATAAATGCTTGTGATTGATTGATTGATCTTTTGTGTTATTGCTGTGCATATGGTATCAAGAAAGCTAGAGAAAGGCTATCTATGTGCTGGATAAATCTCCAAAATTCCCTTGAAGATTCTAAGGGGACATGAACAAGAGCTGTGCAGTCTGAGGGGTTTTGGAAGTATTACCACCTGTGCATTTGAAGAGACTGTTCACATCAAGGATATCACAAATTTGTAGAAGTATCCAAGTAGAGACAGCTATGGAAATAGCAGCAGAAGAATTAGCAGCAGCACCAGCTAAGCTCCTGACCCCTCTCATTATACTATCTTAATGCTCACTCTCTAAAATAAACATTTTATCTAATCTATTCAGTGGCAAATTATTTGCCTCATGTACCACTTATGTATATATCCTTACAACTTAGGAACTCCTGACATGAAACTGCTTAATGGGGTTTCCTTTAGATGCCTTGAAGACTCAGTATACTATGCAGTAATGTGAATTTTAAATTGTGAGACTTTTTAGGGTAGACTTTCCAAAATCACAGCTTACTATAAGGGCGTTCATCTAATTTGTATGAAATAATTGTATCTTCTGAATTCTTCTGCAACATAATGAAAAACTGAGATCATTTATAGTGCAAGCAATCAGAAAGGCAGAAAAGGAAAGAAGAATATTTAAGGACGTGAAACAGTGATTTCAAGGAAAGCAAACTATATTGCCAATAATTGAAAAGAATGCTGTTTGCCCAGTGCTAGGATTCTGAAAAGTATTAAAAGTACCTGTTCCATCCTGTTGTGCAATCATGTCTTTCTCATGTCTTTTATTTCCTCTTTCCCCCATAAGTATACTACACCTACACTTTCAAAATTTTGGGGTCTGTCAACATACTGCTTTTGTAATACTCATCCTAATAAAATCCGTGAAATATATTAACTTGCTCCTGTAAAATATTACAAAGCAAGAAACTTCATATACACCATTTTAAGATTGTGCAGGCAGCATGGTAGAGCGGAAGGAGTTCTGAGTCAGAGAATTTGTGTGCAAAATTGAGCTTTGCCCCTTAGTATGACTTTGGGTAAAGTCCCTTCACTGTTCTAAATGCCCTGGTAGTACAGTGGATAAAGAGCTTCTGGAGTGAGGAAGATCTAAGTTCGAATATAGACTCAGACACTTAGCTGTGTGAACCTGGATATGCCATTTTACTTCTGTCTGCTTCGATTTCCTCTGTAATAATAACACCTATTTCCCAGGGTAGTTAGGAGGACCAAATGGTATCATGTTTGTAAAGCATTTAAAGCAGCATAAAAGCAGACATATAGTAAGCAGACATATAGTAAGTATATAAGTGTGATCTATTATTACCATCAGCATTATTAAGTCAGTTTCTCTCTGTACCACGACGGCAATGAACTTGAAGTCCTTTGAGATGCTTTTCACCTCTAACTCAATGATTCCATGATCTAACTATTTCCCTATGTTTTTCCACTGCCCCAGACAGCTTAACAGAGATAACGAGGGTTTCCAAAGATTCAACGGCAAAGATTTGTTCTAGTTCTGGTTCATCACCTCTATTTACAGCGATCCCTAAGGAAAGATCCCTAGTAACAGGAAAAATGCCAGCAAGAACCAATGCAAAATTTTAAATATATAGTATAACTTGAAGAAGAACATATTTGATAGCACAATTATTTATAATTTCAAAGTACTTCCTCCTGCTCTGTCAGTTCCTACTCCTCCCAAGGAGCGCAGAATAGCCCTCATTCTGCAAATGAAGAAGCTGGAAGTCTAAGGGAAAGTACCACCAGGGGTAGGTCAGTAGCTGAGCCAGGACAAGAGCTGGAGCTCTGGGCTTGCCTGCTTTGCTGTTCTCAGTCAACAGCCTTCTTCCTCCCACAAGTATTGAAGCAGAGATTCAGATGCAGCCTGTTTTGTATTCTTGACTCTTGTGGCTGCCAGGCTGAACTCTGCACCACACATATTTTTTAAAGGCCCGGGGCTCACTCAGGGTTCCCCAGATGTGAGATGTCTAGGAATGGATCCCAGGCAGCTGATGGAATTTTCTACTTGGTTATTAATGATGCCAGTCATGTTTCCCTCATCCTTGGGCCTGCTGTACATATTAGGTATTTGGCCTTTATGAACTTCCTCCAACCTAAACCAGAGGAAACTGCCATGCGAAGCTGTCACTGCCCCAGGAGCCGTGGCCTTTCCAGGCAAGCTCTCTTGGAGGGCTGTGAGGCAGCACTTTTCAGAAATGATGTAAAAGCACAGCCTCTCCCAGCAGTTCCCCAGCTCCCTCCAGCAGTGACAGTATCTTGGATCCTTCCACTAGCGGCAGCTGCTTTGGGGTCCCACCAATTCATCACATTTCTGATGGGGAATTGCTGTTTCCAATGCAATCTCTTGGCTCTGGAGCCAGGTCCCAGTTACTGCATTTGGAAGTGATTTAAGACTCAGAAAGGATACAGATCGAGGAAACTCCAAAGTGTTCTTTTCTATTTATGGCCACCCACTTTCCAAGCTGAGAAAGTGGAGTTTGTTGAAGCTAAAGGGAAGCTGTCTAAAATCAAGAAAGATGGTAGCCAGCAAGAGGGGGTAGGGCTGAGAGAGCTCTCATCACCATGGTCAGCGGAGTCTGCTGTCAGCTCAGATGCCTAAGGGCCTAGTGGCTGGGATTAGGGTGGGATGGGGGAATGTATCTCTGTGTGCCCATTTTTCTAACTCTCTGTTACTCTGCCAATTTAGACTCCATTTTGAATGGTTTCTATTACTGCCTGACATCTTGTTGCCCCATCTTTCCCCACCCCATCTTCCAATTCCATAGAGGTTGAATTTATTTCCCCAGGCCTAAAAGTATATTCAAATGCCTCATTCAGGAGAGACAAAGCTATATATCTTTTTTAAAAAAGCACTCTATGAAGCCTTCTTGAAGTCCTGTAATGGAAGCAATCACCATAGGGCCCTAGGAGACATTGTTTACACTGCCTGAGTGCAGATAGATCATGAATAATCCCAGAACCTACTGGTATGAGACTCTCTCTTTATTGCAGGAGATCAATGCCCTATACTTGTGTGACAGGCTGGACAGTCACCCAGAGTCTTTGTGTCTTTAAAATCCCTTTGGATACTTCTGCCTTCCAGCTTTGAGAGAGAAGATGGAAGGCACCAACCCCGTTTCAGTTGTTGAAGAAAAAGATGAGGAAGGAGCTCATATGAGATGAGTTGATTTTTCACTATAGTTACTGGTGTCACATCCCAGCATTGTGCCCTGAGGGTAGAGGCTATCACATCTTAATTTTGCATCTCCTCCAGCATCCAACAAAGTTCACTGTAAATAGAATTTCTGAAATGCACTCTCTTTCCACTTCTTCTAGCTAATTTTTTTTAACTTCCCTGTTTGTAATAATGGAATTATTTTGCCTTATTTTTATAAAATGGGTTGCACAGAACAGACACAGATATCTTTTGTCTATTTTTCCTAGACCAAGAATTCTTAAATTTTCAGTTACATACATGGATACGTTACAAATTTGGTGAGTTTTTCATATATCTAAATTATTTAAATAGAATTGTTTCCTTTGCAATCCAGAATATTTTGCTTATTCCATTTAAAAACTTTTTTTTTTCTGAGAAGTGTCCCATAAGATCCACTCGATTGCCAAAAAACCCCTAACATCTCTGCTGCAAGACAAGGGAGAACTCTGGGGGCCATCTTCTAACCATATCAATAATAGTTCCTCATTTGGTTACTTGACCATGAAGAGCTTATGACTCAGGGAATCTTTTGAAAGAGACACAGTTCTTTGCTCAGCCTTTTAGCTATCACTTTTCAGGTAACAATTTTCAGTGAGGTATACATGGCAGTTCTTCTTGACCCAAATATATACCTTTCCTTATAAAGACTAGCTCAGGGAAGTCAGGTGACATAAAAATAGAAAGCTGGGCATAACATCAGGAAGACTCATCTTCCTGATTTCAAATTCAACCTCAGACATTTACTAGCTGTGTGAATTTTGCCTCATTAAGGCTTAATCACCACCCTCTCATTAGACTGTATCAATGGTTATAAATTAAATTACTGGATTCTGTTATAATCATTCCATTAATGTGAACTATAAATCTTAGTGTTATTATTACTCTTTATAGATATATATTCATTTTGTCCATTCCTTTTTGGGGAGATCCAGATTAAAATTTTTATTTTAAATAGCATCATACCTGGGGCTCTAAATAACTCAATGATTGTGAGAATAGAGAAGCTTCTGGTTAGAGATGAATGAAGTTGGTATAAACTGTAATACTGAGTGCAAGACCAGGAGTAGTTCAGTTTATTAGCCTCTATGAGTCCCATGGTGCCTCAATGCTAGACTTTGTATCAATTTTGCATTTACTTATCTGTGTACTCCCTAACAGTATAGAAGCTTTGTAAAGTTAAGGAATACTGAGTTTTTATTTTCATAATATTAATACTATTTCATAGTATTTTAGTGCTTTCACCTTGGTAAATTTTTTTCTGAATTTTGGAGCAGTGGCAAAGAACTAGAAGCAAAGTAGATTGTCATCAATTGGCGAATGATTGAACAAACTGTACTATGTGAATGAATATAATTATCCCTTAAGAAATAATGAATATGAAGAATTAAGAGAAGAATGGGAATACTTACATGAACTGATGCAGAATGAAGTAAGTGGAACCAGGAAAACAATGTACAATAATTATAACAATATAAATAGAAAAAAAATGAGAAATTCCATGAAATTTTGATTAAATGTTGTCTGGAGAAAATTCATAAAACATACCTTTTTTTACTTTTTTGGAGATGTGAGTATGAGTGTATAATATTACATATACTAAAATATTACATATATTACATATATACTCTTGAGTTTTCAAAATTTACAAAATCTCCTTTAAAAAAAAAGAAAATGCAAAGTTGTTGATGTGTATGTTGGTTTTTCTAAACAGCCTTTTTGCTTTCTCTTTTTATTCTTTTTTTGAGAAATGAGTTTTAGGAAAGGGTTAAGAATATAGAAGAATATGGAAATATAAAAGTTATGTAAAAACAAAATATATCAATAAAACAAAAAGAAAATCTTAAAAAACTTATCCCAACTATATCCTTTATAAAAAAAAATTGTTTTTAAAAAGACATTAGGGATGAAGGAGCTCCTGGAATTCTCTCTGCCTCTTGCCTGATGCTTCCTTCTTCTCCCAACAAGATGCCCAAACTTTCCCAAACACATATTATAATTGGTCATTATCAACTGGATATTACACTGATGATATAACAAATGACTTGCTTCAATGATCCAGAGAATGCTCCATTTTTCCCATAAGAAAGTGTTTTGTTTTCCATGACTTAAAGTTTTCATGAGATTTATATGTGGCTATTGTTTGTCAGAATGACCAAATATGACTTTTTCCAATTAATCATGTTTTCTTTCCTTCTCTTCTCTCCTTCTCCTCAGCCTGGGTGCCCCCACCTTCTTCCATTTCAACCCCTCCCTTCCTTTTTTTGGGTAGTGCCAATAGTGAATAAGGAGGAATTTCTGGAGGGATGCCAAATTTGGCTTCAGATCATTTCTCTTCAACACACACTGGCCTCTGAAAACCAGATTCTGTTTGTCATTTGCTTTACTTTGCTCTCCCAGCATTGTGTCATTCTGATGGTAATGCTGATGGATTTCAAGCTTGCCTCGCAGAGTAACGCACAAGGTTTTCATAAGCCCATTAATCTTAAAAGAAAAACTGTCAGATGCAAACAATACCCGTATGCCTGATGTTGCAAAGGCATACTAACTCTTAACATTCACTTCCAGGGAATATTATCTTTCAGAGACACTGTGTTTTCTTGAACTACATTCTAATATACCTGTGTTTTAGGTTTTCATAGAACTGAAAAGCTAGCTTTACAAGCCCTAGGTGGCTGATTAAAGGCAATTCAGCACATTTGCCAAAAGCAAATAATAGAAAAGATCCCATGGCAGGAAAGGAAGGCCATGATTACAAGAAACATGTAATTGCATTAGTTTTCACATAATGTAATATAAGTAGTTCTTATTAATGCTAAATTGGTAAATCATTATATCCTGAGGAGTACCATGGCCTGTGCGTAATATGAAGGAATTGTTAGTAGCAGATGAAATGTTTGAGCCAAATTCTCTCCCCTGTGGAAGAGTTCCTAACTCAAATGCTCCTATTTGGAAGGCATTTTCTCTTTTTGTTCCAAAGTTAGCAAAATGTGTGGTATGAATTAAGCATCTGAGATGGCTCTAAACGTCATTTGGAAGATTGCCAGGCCACAAGCAAGAACAAGCCAGTAGCTTGTTTTAATTTAATGGTGTTGAAGTGTTCCACTGTAATTAAGCATCTGAAAATTAAATAGAAACAGTCATTAAGCTCAGCAATACAAAGCCACCAGACCAAAGAATATAAATTATTTAAAATAGAAATCCCCCCAAACTTTGTCATTTGGGCTTGAGATCGCTCACTTCAATGGGGAGTGGAGGTGAGGGTGAAGGGCAGGCTGGAGAGACCACTGGCATTTAATGCCATCAAAATTAATGAACACCGACAGTTAATCTAGGGGGATTGAGGCTGTCATGTGTTCAGCCTTTTTTTTTTCTTAGTGGTAGCAATACTGGGTTTAAGAATTGCTGAAGTGATTGGACAAGATTAAATTCAGCCCATGTATTGTAATCACACCCTATTCCTATGAAGTTAGTATGAATCACCACCTGAGACAGAAGTACAACAAAATAAACAAATGACACACAAAGATGGAAGTAATATTTTAAAATCTCTGCCATTTTAAGTTGGTACATGCAGCTGGCAGTGTTGTCCTTTTCCCTGTTCACATACATCTACAGGTTATAAGGTTTATATTGTTGCAACTGCTCAGTCTGTTTCTATCCCACATATTTTGCAATTTAAGGAATGCAGGGAGGTTTTCCTATGGTTAGTCTAAGAAAGAATAAGTAAATATTGAATATAAAACCCTATGGTTCTTTAGGAAACTTTTTCTCATGTCAAGAAAAAAAATCTGTCATGTAATTTGACTAGTCAGGTGACTGATTTATTTTCCAGTTCAGTGCAAAAGTTCATGGAAAGTGTAAACTTTATTGGTATAGTTTTGGGCTGCAAATGAGAGGTAACTCCGCAAGGTAGAGTGTGGGAAAAGTGCTAGATTTGAAGGCGGGAGACCTGGGTTCAAATCCCAGCTTCGACAATCAGCCATGTGACTTTGGATAATTCATCTAGCTCTGATTGTGATGTAATAGAGAGAGTGCTTGATTCATGCACTGTATAACTTTTATAGTCAGCAAAGACTCATGTACCCATCCCATTTATAATATTTACTAGCTGTAAATGGTCATGGGACCATGAACATTAATGCTTACATTTTCTGTGCTTATTTTCTTATGTCTAAAATGGGGATTATATCACCTGCCTAACAGGATTGCTGAGAGAATCAAATGGACTAAGGTATATAAAATTGTAAGCTTTGAAGTAGTATAGGAATGTCAGCTATTTTTATCAACAGGTTACCTTTCTGATGCTGTTTCCTTATTTGTAAAATGTGGACAAGACACTCACTGTGTCATAGGGAAGTACTCTGTCAGAAGTACTTTGTAAACTATAAAGCATTATATAAATATAAATTCAGATTAAATAAGTGCATATAAGTCTTCTGTATTGTCCTAAATGTGTCCTCTTTCTTCCCCTCATACTTTTTTCCTTAGTGGGATGAGAATAATCCACAGTTACACTTAATTGGGACAAGGATATAATGGACAATTTAAATCTAACCCTTAGAATCTTCTCCCCTTCCCATTGATAACATATGCTTAAAAATGCTTAAAGGACTTACCCTTACAATAATCCTGGAATGCAGATAGTGCAAAACATTATATTCCATTTAAAAGATTAGAAAAGTAAGACAGAGAGTGACAAAATTGGTCATTTTAATCTCCATAACTGTAGATGAAAGCCAAGATTGAAATCATAATTTTATGATTTTAACAATGCCCGTTTCTGCACAAAGTGGGCCTAATGTTGCCACATGATAGACATCAGCCCAGGGTGATTTTATTTCACAAGAATGTATTTTGCTAACAGCTTCCTGACATGGGGGGAGGTGGTCACACTCAATATTATCCAATGACTGCTACGAAGCAATCTTGGAATCTTTCTGCTTAGGTGCTACAGAGGAATTGGTAAAGTAGAAATGATATCTGTTGACACCAGTTTCATCAGCAGACAAGCAAAGTCAACATTGGTGGGTTTGACATCACCTGAATTTGTTTTGCCTATCTCAGTTGCTTATATGATGACTAAACATCCAGTTGGCATTTTTCCCCCCACATGAGCAGCAGTATTTCCTGAAAAATATAGTCAGGTGAAGAATGTTTTATCAATAATAAGAATCATGTTTACTTTGGAAGCAACTGCCCATTTTCTACCATAGTCCCCTTAACTTTGCCTCTGAGAGGCTGCAATTCTTAAAGGTCCAGTAGTATTTCAGGGGTTCCTCTTCACTTATATGATTTTACTGTCTGGTTGTAAACCTCTCCTCACCTCTAAAGCTCAGTCTTGAAATGGTTTCTATTTGTACAGATGTTAGGAATGTTTCCTCTGAGCAATTTTTAAATTAAAAACATCCAATGTACATTTTATTTTGTTAAAATTATAGGGCTCCCTTTTAAACTTCTGAAATGCAGAACACAAATATGTTATTTTTCATAGATTTAAGTGCTGATATATTATGATACAGATTGCTCCCATTTGAAAATATTAAATGTAAATTAATTTTTCTTCATAACAAAACTTCTTTGCCATATAACTCTGTTTTACAATCTTAGATGGCCTCCCTCTCCTTAGCCAATGATTTTGTGATGAGTACTGTTTTTCACACAGGGAACAGGCTTGGAGTAGTCCATCACCACCAGAGTTTGTGAAGCAATTCACAAACTCTTCCTGCTGATTGTGGAAAGGTTCTTAAATTACTGGCAGCAAAGCAAAGAACTCATTATTAGTGATTTGTTGTTTTTCATGACCCAAGCCAGAGAGCTTCCTAGAAGCTTGTGTTGGAGCATGCACTTGGATCAAGTTAAGGATTCTAAGTGTAAACAGGAGTGGATTACTAAGATTGAGGAGCTTCAGGACCAGGATGACTCCCATACTGCCTCTGTCCTCTTACTTCCTTGAACAGTGTTTCAGGTATGTACAGTCATGCATCCCCATCTCCAGAGTATGCTTCACCCCACCCTAATAATTGCCTATAACTTATATTTACCTAGAATGTTATGATTGCAAAGCACTTTATATAACCCAATCACATTTTATCCTTACTGAAATCCTACTAGGTGGGGAGTATAAGTATTATTATTATGATCCTTTATTTTACAAATGAGGAAACTGAGACAGAAAAGATTGTCACAAGTCCAAGGTCATAGAGCTTGTGGGCCTATGACACTATATCTTTCTTCCAAGCATAGCACTCTACAAAACATTGGAAGACCTGAAATGATAACCACATTTCAATGGTTTTCTCCATTTTTCCTTCCATTGCCATAGGGCAGCCCTATGAAACATGGAGAAACTTCAAAGATTTGATGACATGACTTGTAATGATGTCCTTAAAAATATTAGCACTGATTAGAATTTCTAGCCTAATCTGATCATTTCATAGATGAAGGACTGAGGACCCAAAAGGTGAAGCAGTTTGCATATGATCACCTAGGTAACTGACATAGGAATTGAATTGTTTTCTCAGATTCCAAATTTGATGTCCTTTCCACTGTGCTATGCTGCATTTCTCCAGGACTCCCTGAAAGACCTACTGAGATCACTCACATTTTGACTTATTCTTCCCTTCCCAATTCCCTTAGCGTCCTGGAGGAACTTCTATTCTGAATTCTTACTTTCTTGATTAGTGACTCCCTCCATTTCAGAAAAGTCTACAGCCATTAATTTATTTCACTTGTCACTGGACTCCTGACTTTCCCCTCCTCAAGACCCGCCCCCCCCCAAGCTTCTTTGTGCCTTGAGGCAGCTAAGTGTAGAATTGTGAATCTAGATTTAGCAATCTATGAGCTCAAATTTGAACTCAGATATTTACTGGCTGGACAAGTTATTTAAACTCTATCTGCCTCATTTTCATCCACCATAAAATGGAGACATTAATAGTATTTTACTTTCAGGGTTGTTGTGATGATCAAATGGAGATATAATATTTGTAAAGGGCTTAATATGGTGTCATATAGTAGGCATTTAATAAATTCTTGTTTCCTTTCTTCCTTGTGCCTAGGTAGTACCTTTTCTTCATATTCTCTTCCCCTTCTTATTCTAACTCCTTCCTCCTTTGATGAACTCTCTTTTTATGCTTTATTTTCCCTATTAAAATGTATATTGAGAATAGGGACTCTCTCATTTGGATATATTTGTATCAACAGGAATTAGTATGCCTGCCACATAGTAAATGTTTAATTGCTCTATAAATTTCTCTCTCTCTCTCTCTCTCTCTCTCTCTCTCTCTGTCTCTCTCTCTCTCTCTGTCTCTTTTCTTACTATCTGACCAAGAGAGGAATATAAGATATCTAAAGATACAAGGCTTTCCTCAACATATCAAATATTAAAGAAATGCCATCAGTTTTTAGTATCCATTTTCCATAAGAACAGTGTACAACTTGCCTTTGAGAATCAGATATATCTTTCTCAACTTCATTACTAGCAATCCTTGAAAATGAATTCCTCTGGAAGAACTTTGAACAAATATAATTGATTTTTGAAGAACTGAGATTTGTAATGAAACTTTTAAGTTCTAGGGTCATACAATGGATCTTATCTTTATTGTGTATCTTAGGTAGGAAAAGCATAAAGAATAAATGATGATTTTCTGATATATTCAATCAACTCAAAAAAAATTTGTGATTCTTGAAATGAGAGGAGACTAATGGGATAACTTATGTATCATCTATGTTAGACAAACAAAGAAGCAGGATAATATTACCATAGATATAGACAACCCTTCTAGACAAGATTATCTCAAGTCCCTAAAATGGCAGTTCTCATATCCCTTAATCTAAGATCGCATCATTTCTTACTATCTTTTTTTGTTATTAAATACTTTGTTTATTGTATGTATTTCCAAAGAAGACAGACAATGTATCCAAGTGTAAAGAATAAAAATGTACTTTCCTCCAGGGTTGTTGTATTTTTGTTCCTTAATGGCAGCAAATACAAATTCTTCAATGAGTATTTTATGCCAAATTGAACACAGAATGAAAGCTCCAGAGAGCAAGCATGGGGCATCTAGAAGACTAGATTCCACAGTTGTCTCTTCATGTCTTCTAATGCATTTGGTTTCTTAAGTGAGCCAGGAGTGAAAAGTTCTTATTTGGTAGGGAAACATTGCAAAAATTAAGTTATAGGATTTATCTTACCCCTATATTAAAAAAAATTCACTTTGCATCAGAATTATTCCTTTCATATTACACTAATTTTTGGAAAGGAATGAATATAGTTTTTCTTCCTCAGCATCATCATCAGAAATATCTTTGTTGTTGCTGAATCATTTCAATCATGTTTGTCTCTTGACCTCATTTGGGGTTTTCTTGGCAAAGATACTGAAGTTCTTTGCCATTTTCCTCTCCAGCGTATTTTATAGATGAGGAACTGAGAGAAACAGGGTTAAGTTACTTGCCCAGGGTCATATAGCTAGTAAGTATCTGAGGTCATATTTGAATTCAGGTCATCTTTATTCAAGGACCAGTAATCTATATCTACTCTACCACTTAGCTGTCCCTTAGAAATACCTTTAGTCCTACAATTATGGCTTACTGATATTTATAGAAGTTTAACTCAAGTCCTAGTTTATCATCACTTAAAATACAGATAAATCTGGCAATCTGAGGAATAATTAAATTTCTAAAAGATTTATTTGATATTATGTTTAGTGAGCTTTATTCTCTTTATTTCTCACAGATGTATTTAGGCAGCTTAGCTCAGAAATCCCTTAGAGAAATAATGTCATCTGATTTCATGAGTATCACCAAAGCAAGAATCTGGTAAATTCACTAGTCAGACAAGGCTACTCAGGGAAGAATGCTTACATCTTATATGGATCATACATAACAGCAACATTGGTTTTCTTGCCATTAGATTCTGAACTCACATAGAGAAAACAGAACATAGCAGTCTAACTGAATAGTTCTAAAAATATTTTCTCTCTCATTATGCTTGTTTGGTCTTCTGGAACTTTGATAATCCTGAAGCAGAATCTATTCTCTATAAGAGCACTGATTCCCAAGGCCCTTTGGTCCATTATAAGGAAGGAATCTCAATCTCACCAAAAGTTGACTTTTGGTTATTATTCATTTTAATATTGGGAGCAAATACAGGAGAATTATCAAATTCTACAAAAGTTTTTTTTTTTAACTTTTTGATAAAAACAAAATAAAACAACCTTCTCCACGAGTTTCAAATACATCCCATCCTTCCTGAAGTTACTGAAGTTAAAAGTTACATTTTCCTTGACTGAGCAACCACCTCTATGATATGTATATTAGTAAATAGAAGTATAGTGCAGGGGGAAAAGTTAAGATTTGAAATCAGAGGACTGGCATTTATTAATTGTGTGATGTTGAGAAAATCATGTCATTATTTGAGCCTCATAACCTATCCTTTAAAGTCCTTTCTAGATCTCTAAGCTTACTTCTGACAACTACAAATCATGTTTGATCACTAAACTATTAATTAGCACAAACTACATCACCTGAATCAATCAATCTTCATAATGAAGGTAGGCAGGAACTTACAAACTTTGGTTTTCTAATGTATACAATGGGAGCAAAGGATACAGAAACATCTATGTGCATTGGCTAGGGTAGAGCTGAGGATTTAAGAGGACAGTGGTGGGAAAAAAGTGTATGGATTCTCTCCTTTAGCTTCATGTCTCTGAAACAGAGATTTTTAACTTGGCATCCAGAGTTCACTCTTACCCTTCCACCAGGGTATTGTCAATGGATAGATTTTTAGGGATGGAGTCTGTAAATGAGTATATATGGGAAATATACATCTTTATTTTAAAATAATTGTTTTATCTTCCTGTGCAACAAGAGAACTGTTCGGTTCTACACACATATATTGTATCTAGGATATACTGTAACCTATTTAATATGTAGAGGACTGCTTGCCATCTGGGGGAGGGGATGGAGGGAGGGAGGGGAAAAATCAGAACAGAAGTGAGTGCAAGGGATAATGCTGTAAAAAATTACCCAGGCGTGGGCTCTATCAATAAAAAGTTATTTAAAAAAACAATAATTGTTTTACATTTTAATCATATGTATTTTATTTTATCCATTTAAAATATTATTCTGAGATGGGATCTGTGGGCTTTCTTTGACTGCCAAAGGGGTTCATGATACAAAAAAAAATAACAGGGAAAGTTATTAGGCTTAGTAATAGTCAAATTATTAAATCCATTAATACTATCCAGGGTAGCAGAAAAGTATTTCCAGTTATTCAAATCTCTTTTCTAATTCAATAAGCTCAATTCCAAGTACTTAGAAAATAGTTCTTGGGCATATTATTAGCTAAAATTTCTTTGAAGATGACATTTTTATGCCATGGGGCTGTGTCAACATTAAGGTGGGTCTTATAGAAAAATCCACCAACCAGTATTACAAGGCGTCCTCTTTGCCTTGCTTGTGTGTTGGGCACAAAGGCAAAAAAGTTGTCTAGGAGTGGCAGTTCTTTTTGTATTTCCAGAAAGTCTAACAAGAAAGACAGATCACCATGTTTCTAGCCTGTCTTCCAACCAAGTGAGCTTCCCAATAGGCCAACGCCCATGGGATGGAGCTCCTGAAGATTAAGTATGGATGAGTTTTTCATTTTTCTAACATGAACAATGGATGGTTGCCTAATACTGGCATTCAGTCTGGTAAGTGGAAAGCGCCACTGTTCACCTTGTTTAAAGAATAGCATTGCCCGGGCAAAGGAAAAAAAAATATGGGAAAAATAATTCTACTTTTGATCCTGCTAACTCTTTTTGGTAAAGTCACTTAGACTCAGTCTACAATAACAGTAACTATGTTTGCACTTTAGCACTTTATATATGTAAAACACTTTGCATTTGTCTAGCACTTTATACTTCTCAAAGCACTTTCATATTCATTAGGGTAAGAAACTTGTGGATTGTTGTCCCTGTTTTGCAGATGAAAAACAAAGCACAGATAGAAATTGGAAAACTTTCACATGCATAGAACTTATAAGCTTTGGTTTCCTAATTTATACAATGAGAGCAAGGGTGCAGAAGCATATATGTGTACTGGCTGAGGAAGAGCTGAGAATTTAGAAGAGGACAATGGTGTAAAAGAAATTATATGGATTCTCTCCTCTAGTTTCATGTCTCTGAAATAGAGATTTTTAATTTGGCATTCAGAGTGCCCTCTTACTTAACTTATTGTTAATGGATAGATTTTGAGGGATGGAGTCTATAAACTTGGGTGGGGATGTACATCTTTAATATAATTATTTTACTTTATAATCATAAGTATTTTATTCATTTAAAAACATGATTCTGAGAAGCTTCCCTTGACTGACTGCGAAAGGGCTGCATGATACATAAAACAAATAAAAAATCCAATCCCCAAACCAAAACAAACCAAAAAAACAACCTAAGAAATCTTGGAGTTTAAATAAACTAGGTTTGACCATGTAACACAAGGCCATATCTGAGTTGGTCTAAGCCGAGGTGGGGGAGAAAAGGGATAGAGAGGGGAGGGGGAAGGGGTTCTTAATCTGGAGTCCACAGATCTCAAAGGGGATCAATTTTAGGAGGTCTGTAAATTTTTTTTGGGAAAAATTCATCTTTATTTTCTCCGACCTCTACCTGAAATATAGCATTTCCTCTATTAGTTAAAAATATTATGAGAAGAGCCCCATAGACTTCAATAAAACTTCCAAAAGAGTCCATGACACAAACAAAGTTCAAAAACAATAAATGTAAGGCTTAAATTGTACAGGATCTCAAAATTTCTTATATTTTGCTAAATGGCATTTTCAATGCTCACTATTCTATTCTCTCAGGAAAACTTCAGCCCAGGCAAAAGGAGCCAGGAAAAGTCACATTCCAGCAGCATTCCATTTCCTTATTCCCAAGACCCCCATGGATAATCATCTGTGTTGCCAGATTTTAACTCAAATTCTTGCTTGTTCAGACCCAAATGTTTGTACTTCAGATGGAGTTGGACTGAAGTCCTAACCTGCTGTCTGAACATTGCATGGAAGAGACCCTTAATTCCTGAGGAATATGCCAGCAGAGGGCATGCTTTGGCAGGTTCTATCCAAACTTGAAAGGTTTAAAGTACTGGCGTCAGGACAAAGGGTATTCCTGTCATCTAAGACTCAATCTAGGTATATTCTGAGAGACTTTTCAATAGTTACCCACATCGTGATGAATATCTCAACAGCAGGAATTCTTAAATCCCATTTCCTAAGTTAAAGAGAGGTTGTGATCTAAACTGGTGGAAGAAGTATGGAAATTAGTAAAATTGTGCATTTTTAAAGTAACAGAATATTAAAATAAGATAAAGTAGGACAAAAGATCTCTATTAGATTAATGGGCAATGAAAAAAATCAGTTGTTGAGTTTCAATTGATAAATGACGGACAAAAGCAGCTACACCCAAAGAAAGAACACTGGGAAACGAATGTGAACTATCTGCATTTTTGTTTTTCTTCCTGGGTTATTTATACCTTCTGAATCCAATTCTCCCTATGCAACAAGAGAACTGTTCGGTTCTGCAAACATATATTGTATCTAGGATATACTGCAACATATCCAACATATAAAGGACTGCTTGCCATCTAGGGGAGGGGGTGGAGGGAGGGAGGGGAAAAAAATCGGAAAAGAAACGAGTGCAAGGGATAATGTTGTAAAAAAAAATTATCCTGGCATGGATTCTGTCAATATAAAGTAATTATTAAATAAAAATTTAAAAAAGAAAAAAAGAAAAAAAATCAGTTGTATTTAAGACAACTTCCTAACAGTAAAATGATTCAAACTTACCTACACATTCATCCAGTCAATAGCATTTATTAAATACCTGCTAAATTCCAGGTTCTGTGCTAAGCACCAGGAAAAAAGACAATTTGCTCTCAAGGAGGCAGAGAAACATTACAGATAGAACACATGGTATAAAAAAGCATAAAGTCAGAAAAATGTGATGGATATCAAAGGAACTACAAATGGACCAGTCAGGAAAGAGTAGAAGATTTATATAAAAGAGTCTTAGAAAACTTGACTTAAAAAATTGACAATAGTAGCTTAGATTTCACTAATAACTTAAGATTTGTGAGTCTCTTTAGGTATGTTGTTGCTGTTTGCCCTTCATTCTCGAAAAGGATTATGATATCAGGGAGGTGATGTCATGACATGTAAGTAAATTGGATTTAAGTGAGTGAGGGCTGGGCAAGGTCTTCTGCCTCACTTTCTCTTCCAGAGCCATCTGGTATATATGTTGTCTCATATGATGCTCAGAGCAATTCTATGAAAATTGATATTTTTGCTATCTTCATTTTATAGTCAAGGAAACAGATTCAGGGAAGTAAAGAGATTTACTCAGGTTCACCCAACTAATATGAGTTTGAAGCAATTTTGACCATAGGTATTTCTGAGATCAAATTCAGCAATCTATCTGCTATGCAATATTTTCTTTTAAATATAGAGATAAGATTAAGAAAATCTTTTTGTGCCAGATTAAAGAGTTTGGAATTCACTATGGAAATTTTTTTTTTATCTAGAGGGAAGTGTATAGTTAAATAACTTTTAGAAGATTAATTGGATTATGCTGAGAAGGACAGATTTCAGGGAGCAGAAATCAAAGGCAGGGGATCTTTTAGGAGGCTAAAGCAGCAGTATAGATGTTAATTGTAGTCCCAGGAGATGTCTCTCTGTAAAAAGGACTTCAGCTTTGAATTTATGTGGACCAACAGGAATCCTGGGGTACTTGATCCCCAAAAGAAGAGATTTATACCTTTTGTTACAAGGCATAAGTCATTGTATCCCAACCTCAGAGCAGAACTCTGGGGAAGATATATTTCAGAGAGCTTAGATAATGGCTCATGTCTGGTGACTTCCAAAAGGTATTTAAAAATTCCCTTCTACAAAAGTAATAAATATCAACTATGGGATAGCTATTTACACTATCACAAAAGAAATTCTGAAAACATCCCGAAAATCATAAGCATACTTTTTTACTACTTGAAACATATTACTGATAACTTGTTATATCTTCTCCCCAAAAGTAAAAACCTTCACTTTCTGTTCTATTTGAGCATCAACTCAAGGTCTCTATGTTCCATAGACCTAAGTAGCCATGGCTTATTCTTCTGGAGACGATTATCTTTTTTTGAAGAGGTTCATTGTAGGGACACACACATTGTAGCTTACACCTGATTTAATTACCAGAGTCCTCTCCAGCTCATGAGGAAGCTGACAGAGCTAAAAACATCCATCTCTTAAGATTTTTGTTCAAACCAATGAAGCATGTATTAAATAGTTACTAGGTGCCAGCCAGGCATAGTTCTAAGTACTGGGGACATAAATACAAGCAAACAAAATATTCTTTGCCCTCAAGGAGGTTATATTCTAATAAAATAAAGCAATATGTAAAAGGGGAATGAGAAAGAAATGAGCATAATGTGGAATAGGTCAGGAGTATAATGTGGAAAGTGTCATGGAGACCTCTGGTCTAGCAAGGTACATGAAGAGCTCACTTATTAGATCTGTGGAATCCAGAACCATAATGTGGGATTGTGAGGAGATAAAAGTGATGATCCCAATAGAGAAGGCATCTATGGCATGATAAAGAAAGGAAGTATTCAGATTCAGTCTCTACTCTTGACTCCTATCCCACAGTGAGATAATTTAAGTTTTTAGATGTTGAGATCTCCAAAAGATGGAGCATAAGAAATGCACAGAAAAGAATGAAAAACTTCCATAACTGCCACAAAAGATGCTTGTATGCAGATGAGATTGCAGAGATTACTGACTGATGGAGATGTGACTCACTAGGACATAGATGAGTCATTTTCTTATTTGAGAAGTGGAAGATATAGTAACTGCATACTATGCAACAATATCAAGAACATGTGAGAGTCAAGGAAAGAAGGTAAACAAGAAATTTGGTCTTGGCTCTATTTGAGTAATAATAGCTCACTATTTTTTGAAGGTAGGAGGACAGATAGAGATAGAGGATCAGACTTCTAATTTCATACATGAAGGGAGCTCCTAATGTGAAAGCTCTCTTCCTTCACCAAAGCAAATTAGCAACTATTAAATTTTGTAAAGTCTTATAGAGTTTTCTGAGACTCTAAGAACTTGATCATATAAATACAATGTCAGAGGTAGGATAAAAATCCAGGCTTGTTTGATTCTAAGCCCAGAACTCTATCTACTAAATCACATCATCTCAACTCATATTTCTATGTTTTTAAAAGTTTTACAATTACACAGAAAATCAACCAGCTAAAGCTTGTCTTTGTATTATAGTGCATTAGTTAGGGAAAAAGATACGGCGAGCAGATGATTTCAGGGTTTTTAAAATCTTTACTGAAGACTTGAAGTTTGAAATTGTATCTGATCAGAAAAGTATAGACATCAACAAATCAATAGAAATAACTTTGGAGGACAGTCGAATAGGGAGAGAGGCATTATGAAAGAGAATCTTGATTTCAGGATTTAGGAAGTTCTTATGAAATATCATTGATAATCTGGCTTAAGAAGTCATATTTTATGAGTGACTCAAGAGATGCAACCACAGTATTGAGAAGAGAATTGCAGATTGCACTTAGTATTGATTTTTTAACATATATATTGTGATTTTAAAAATATCTATTTAGAGTTGTACGTGTTTTCTCTCCAGACAAAATGTAAGTTCCTTGAGGGCAGGACTATTTAATTTTTGTCTTTTTATCCCAATGACTGATACATAATAAATATTTTTATTGACTGAAGGATTGATGGTAAAACATACACACAGATGTGACTTAATATGATGCTTTAGAACAGGTACTTTTTTACCCTTTTTGTGTTATAGACACATTTGGCTGTGTGATAAAACTTATGGATCACTTCTCAGAATAATGTTTATCTACATTCCTAATTGTAGAAAATGCTAAATTTCAATAAAAAGTTAGTGAAAATAAAGATATAATTTTTCCCCCATTCTATTTCATGGATCCTTTCAAATCATTCCATGAATTCTTTGGAATTCTATGGATTACAGTTAAGAAATCCTGCTTTAGTGTAATGGTAAAGTTGAAATTTAAAAATAAATACAAACATATACATATATGCACAAATTTAATTGGTAACTATTATATATCAACTATTTAAATTTTTTCTGCACAGTGGTTCAATTCTAAGGAAATTGTTCATCCTTCTGGAAGAGTATGAAAGTACCTAAGTCATCGGCCTCACACTCTCTTCCAGAGTCCAGGGGTCAGACATAACTTAGGGTGATTAGCAATGGCCCTGGATTCAGTGGAAGACCTTGGCCTTTTAAGGTCTTTCCCAGGTCTCAGTTTGTCTGAGGTAATACCCACTCAATAATGAGAGACTAGATAAGAATTGAGGCAAATGTTGGTCTAATTTTTTTTTTTTTTTTTTGCTGAGGCAATTGGGGTTAAGTGACTTGCCCAGGATCACACAGCCAGGAAGTGTTAAGTGTCTGAGGTCAGATTTGAACTAAGGTTGTTCTGACTTCAGGGCTGATGCTCTATCCACTGCACTACCTAATTGCCCCATGTTGGCCTATTTTGCCTTCTCAAAGAATCAGTCTGGGACAGGAAGGCCCTGTACTGATTCTGACCCATCAAGACCCAAACAATGTTTAAAGACTGGGCTGGGGCCTATTATTGGCCAAACAGCAAAAAACAGAGTGATTGGAGTTTAAGGACATAGTCAAGTGACTATTTCAATCACAATGGGCTTTATCAAAGTCTATTTTTCTACAACTACATTTCAAGAAATTATAAATGAGAAACTACAAAAGACAGCTGCCAAAGTGATTTTCCTTCAGTTTAGGTCTAACCATATTACTTCCATACTCAGTAAACATTAAAGGTTCCCTACTGCTTCTAGGAATCAAATACAAGGTCTTTTGTAGTTAAACCTTTTACAACCTGGATCCTAGCTAACTTTTCTAACCTTATCCTACATTATTCTCTTGGCATTCTACAACCTAGCCAAATTGGCTCTCTAACCCCCAGCTGTTCCTCATACATGCTACTCTTTCACCTGTATTCATTTTTTTTTTCTATTGGCAATCTCTCTCATGTCTAGAATGTAACCTTACTTCATACTCACTTTTTAGAATATCTAGTTTCTGTCAAAACTCTACTCAGGTAATGCCTTCTACACAAAGCATTTCTCAATTTCCTCTAGTTCTTTACCCAATAAATATATTTCCCCTCTCCTAACAAATATATTGATTATGTGTTATCAAATTACACAGACAGTGATGTAAAAATCTATTTAAAAGAAGGAGGCAACTAGATCCCTTCTCTTACTTGCATTAAAAACCTACAGCCCCCTAGGGAATGCTAAATTCAAAGAGATTCTTAAAGAAACTAACCTAGAACGATTTGGAACTATGCTCAAAAAGTTGTGCATACCCTTTGACCCAGCAGCCTTTCTACTGGGTTTATATCCCAAAGAGATTTTAAAGAAGGGAAAGGGACCCACATGTGCAAAAATGTTTGTGGCAGCCCTGTTTGTAGTGGCCAGAAACTGGAAACTGAGGGGGTGCTCATCAGTTAGAGAATGGCTGAATAAATTGTGGTATATGAATGTTATGGAATATTATTGTTCTGTAAGAAATGACCAGCAGGAGGATTTCAGAAAGGCCTAGAGAGACTTACATGAACTGATGCTGAGTGAAATGAGCAGGACCAGGAGATCATTATATACTTCAACAACAATACTATATGATGATCAATTCTTCTTCAACAATGAGATAAACTAAATAAATTCCAATGGAGCACTAATGAATTGAACCAGCTACACCTAGTGAAAGAACCCTGGGAGATGACTATGAACCACTACATAGAATTCCCAATCCCTCTATTTTTGTCTGCCTGCATTTTTGATTTCCTTCACAGGTTAATTGTACGCTATTTTAAAGTCTGATTCTTTTTGTACAGCAAAATAACTGTATAGACATGTATACATATATTGTATGTAACTTATACTTTAACATATTTAACATGTATTGGTCAACCTGCCATCTGGGGGAGGGGAAAAATTGGAACAAAAGGTTTTGTAATTGTCAATGCTGAAAAATTACGCATGCATATATCTTATAAATAAAAAGCTATAATAATAATAAAAAAAGAAATGAACCTAATTAAACTAATTCAAACTAGGGTATAATAATAATAACTGACATTTGTATACACTTAAAAATTTTTGCAGTGCTTTAAATATATTATCTCATTGGAATGCTACTAAAAACCCCATGATGTGGATAATATAAATGTTTACAGGTAAGGAAAATGAGGTCTGAGAAGTTAAGTGATTTGCTTTTGGAGACATAGCTAGTAAGTATTAGGGACTGGATTTGAATCCAGCCTTTCCTGATTCTAATGCCATAAAGCCTAATCATCTTAAATGTTTTGTATTTTCAATTTCCTCTTGCCTTCTTCTCCTCCTTCTGGTCCTTGACCTATACCAGAACTCATCTGGTATGACTGGGTCTTGGGGAGATTGGTCATCATTAGGACTATAATCTCTCCTTGATGTTTGACTGGTCACATAGTTTGGATGAGGTGACTCTTTGGCCTTGCTATTTACCCCAATGATGTACCCTTAGGATTTCTAAGGCCTTTTTAATCCTATGGTTGATTTAAAAAAAAATATGTGTTTGATGAATTAAAGTATAAGCTCAATTAAAGTATAAGCTCCTTGAAAGCAGAAATTTTCTATTTGTATCTATTAGCATTTAATAAATGCTTTTTCATTGTCAGATTTGGGGATAATGCAGCTTTTCTTTTTTTTTTAACATTGGGAAAAATCTTTTTATTTTTTAATTTTAAAGCTTTTTATTTTCAAAACATATGCATGGATAATTTTTCAGTATTGACCCTTGCATAGCCTTATGTTTCAGATTTCCCCCTCTTTTCCCCTACTCTCTCCCCTGGATGGCAAGCAAGTAATGTAGCTTTTCAGGATCTGTTGAGAAGCTTTTTAAATCTTACATTTCAGCTGTAATTTAAAATCACAGACTCAGACAAACATTAGCAGGTACCACCTCTCCAAAATCAGTCTCAGTCTTCTGTAATACTTCTCTTGACAGCTTCTCCAGGCCTCCATTCTCCAGGTGATGTGACTATTCCTACAAAGAAATGAAAGGTCTTGTTCTCTCAAGAAAAATGAGTAAGAAACACAAACAAGTAGGGGGTAGGGAAGCACAAAGGAGATGTCGGTAGGAAGCAAACACATAGAGGAAGGATCTTCTTACTTGCTACAGAGGAACTGCCCAACCCTTCTTTGGAGAAAGGACAAACATTGAAGTTCTCTATTTTCCTGTTTGCCACTGACATCTGAAGAAGTTGCCTCATTAAGAATGGGACTACTCATGTATCATCTTTAAAAGCCATTGTAACAGCCCATTTCTGGGTCTGTATTTCTTTCTTCCCATCTCAGTCTTTTCTTGACTTAGAAATTTTTTCAGATGTTATTTGACACCCTTCTCTGGTCACTGTATCAATGCCAGGAACTCTGTCCTCAGTTCCCACATTTAGAGCATGTGTCCCTTTAATAAGGAGTTGATTCTATCTCTTTCAAACTTTGTTCATGTTTGTTCATGAACACTTTGTTCATGTTCACTTCATGAACATTTGTTCACTTTGTTCACAATGATCATCTTCACTCTAGCCTACCATAGCTGTGTTTCTTACCTGTGAATTAAGGTCTTCCATGTGGAGTTCTGGAAAGAATATGGCAAAACAAACAGTTTATAAGTCTTGAAAATACAGCTTCCCCATGAGACTATTTCATAGAGTTTGATGTCTGCCTGGAATATTTATTATGACATTTAGTAAAAATATTCCTATTAGCAAATCACCCCTAACAGGCCTAACAGATGCCAATTCAAAAAATAAACATACAAAAGGAAAAAAAAATATATTCATAGAATTTTGAGCAGAGAAAAACTTTAGAGATCATCAAGTTTATCCACCTTCCTTTTACAGATGAGAAAACTGAGGCTCCAAAAGGTGAACTGATGTAAAGTGGTATAGTATGATAGAAAAAGTTTTGGATTTGGAGTCATAAGGGTCCAAATTCACATCATGTTTCTTACGTTTATTAATTGTGTGATCTTGGACAAGTCACTTTATTCTTTAATTTCTGTTTCCTCTTCTGCAAAATAGAAAAGAGTTTACAGCAAGAACAGTTTTTGTTCTTTTCTTACAGGATTGTGATGAGGAAATGTGATAAAGCATGTAAAGTACTTTATAAATCTCAAAGTACTGTCTTTTATCACCATCATTAATGCCAGTAGTCATTCAGATGACCCACTAGTGGTTAGGCCTAAAACTGAAAGTGGATTTTTTAACTCCAACTCCAATGCTCCCTTCTCTACATTATTTCTTTACCTTTTACAGATAGTTTATGTTCTGACCACACATAACTAATTTGTTGTTGTTCAATCATATCCAGCTCTTCATGACTCTATTTGGGGTTTTCTTTGCAAAAATACTGGAATGGTTTGACAATTCCTTTTCAATCCCTTTTTTATTTTTTATTTTTTTACAGAAAAAGAAACTGAGCCAAACAGAATTAAGTAACTTTCCCAGGGTGACATGATTATTAAGTTTCTGAGGCTGGATTTGAACTTTCATCCTGACTCCAGGAATGGTGCTATATCCAGTGTGCCACCTAGATACCCATAACTAATTAGTTAGAATTTATTTATCTAAGCACAGGCTGGTGCTCTATCTACTGCACCAACCAGCAATCTATTTTTATGAGAATTGTTTATTAAAAAAGAGTTGTATGCCATAGATAATGATGTAAATGCTAATAGGTACACTTTAAACAATGAATGTCCTCAGATCTGTATACATTGTTGTCAAACCATATCATATGTGCACATGGATGGAATAATTCTAAACTCATTTTTTCATAAATATATCTTATTTCTTTCCAAATATTCAAATTTAGGAGATTGAAAGAAGAGGTCAGAACTCATAATTAAAACCAAAAATAACTCTGATCCATTTACTCTGACTGAGACAATGAAGGGCCAACATTAGTTCAGTCTGAAATGATAACAGTAACTCAAATCCTAAATCCAATCAATCACCAAACTTCAGGGGCTGTATGCATTTGAATTAAAGTTCCACTGGCTCTGTGACGCTCTCATTAATTCCAGTGTGATTATGCAGAACTTATCTATCCCCTTATTTAAAGAAAAATGAATACTACATCCTCAGATTTGATTTGATCCCATTGGGCTGGCTGATCTAGAATATGGGAACATGTGAGCTGCATGTTGCAGCCATCAGCTCAGACAGAAAGACCCAACTTACATTTTGTGTAACAATTACAGAACAAAAATTAAACCAAGCAGACTAAATGGTTGCTGCATTTACTTTTACCTAACCCAGAAGTATTATTAAGAAAAATGAAATGGACAGCATCTCTAGTGGTATTAGATTTTAGGAAAGTGAGCCTTTGGCTTCTTGGTCTGTTGAGAGGTAATCTTCAGAATGAGTATTTCCCAGCTTGACAGGATATTAATTCAGTTATCCACTTTGCCAATTTCTAAATGCTTGGGAAAACTGTCAAAACTAATTTCTTCAGCATATCCTCTCATGAAGTATGTAGTTCCATAGCAGTGTGGGCATCTGCTGCTCACTTGAGTTACAGTCCCCTCGTTCTTGGGCTTCTGGTTACTTCTGAGGAATATTACCTTGTTTTGCTGGCTAGAAAGGCAATTTCTCCTATGATTGCTTATGACTTTTCTTTGCCTTTTAGTTATTATTGCAAAAGTTAAAGGACCCAACTTTCTGGGCTCATATTAAATTAATTAAATGCTATCTGAATTTGCATGGTACATAGGCATATATGTACGTATTCATGCACACACACACACACACACCCCTTTTAGAATTCATATAAATTTACAAAAGAATAAAAAATATGGAGTCCAAATACATGTACACATATGATGGACTCTTTTAAGGCTCAAATAAAAAAGAAATCCAAATTTCCTTTCTAATGGTGAATACCTTAAGCTCAAAGTAATGTTAAAATACACTAAAAGGGGACAAGTTTTAAAAAAAATTGCTCATGAAATACTCAGACATGATTTTTAAAACTAAAAACAATAAAATGTATAAGGATAATTAATCAGCCTGTCTTATTTTTTTTAAAAGAATAATTGATGTCTTTTTTATATACCAAATAGCTTTGTTTCCTGCATGATGTCCTCCTTCATTGAACCCCTTTAAGCAAAATTGACCAACAAAACTGATAGTTTATACCTTGTTCTTTATCCTTAGTCTCCCATATCTCTATCCCCAGTGAAGAAGTAGGCATCTGTTCTCTGGATCCAAGAATGCAATCAATGACCTTTTAGCACTGTTTTCTTTTATGGCTTACCTGATTTTAACAGACTTGTACAATTTTAGAGACAAAAAGGTATCATAGACATCTAATTCAACCCTCTCATTTCTCATTTTCAGAAATGAAATGAGGTGAAGAGATTTTAGTATACTTTTGGAGTATACATAAAGTTATAAGAAATAAAAATATCTTGGGTTCAATATATACAAACATGATGAACTCTGCTTTGATACTTTCTAATTAATGGGTAAAACTTTAGGGAAGCTAAATGAAGGAAGACTTTTCCCTTGCTCTCAAAATATTGTTTTTTCATTGATTCTAGTTCTACTAATGCTACAGACAATTTTGGAAGTTCTCATTTTGATATATAGATATAGATCGATGAGTTGTACAAGAACCCTCAGAATTAAAATAAAATAGTAAAACATCTCATTTGAGAAACTTTATGACCTGGGCTGTCTTTCTGCTAAGTTCAGGGAAGTTTCTGAAAAATGCTTATCTTAGCATGTCTAGGAAAACTGTTTTAAAACTGTAAAATAAATATGAACATCCATTTTTAGACAAGTTATTGATACTTCTCTCTAATCTGGGAGTTTTTTATGATTCATACTAAATGGTCCCTAAACTGATCTTATGTCAGCTCAAGGAGCTTTGTCCAATTTTAACTCCATCAGGGTGCCCAACCTTCTCTACAGATTGCTCTCATTCCTACATATGTTTGCACTTAACCATTCAACTCTGATCACCTGTGTGATTGAAGGGAGACAGAGCTTTCTTGTTTTTAATGGACAGTGGAAAATAGGGGATATATTATTCTTTTGTTTCATCCTTATTTTCAGCTTTACTTTTTGAAAAAAGAAAATATTGATCCAGTATGTGGCCTCTTAGAAATTCATGCAAAGACTGAATTCACACTTACTCAAAGGCCATATAATCTAGCACACCTCTCCCCCATTTAACAGATAAGGAAACAGATCCTAACAGGCTAATTGTTCAAAATAACACAAGTAAGAAGGGATGGTGGCATTATTTGAACTCAGGTCCTCTGACTTCAAACCCAGAAATCTTTCCACTACAGGGCTTTTGCTCTTAAGCTTAGCTGTCACTCTTATATTGTAATATTGTTACATGAAGCAAACCAGTCATGCAAACTTCTAATTCAGAATCTTTTTAGCAAAACAAAAAGTATTACTTTGCAGCTTTTCTTCCATACTTAGTTTCCTCTAAGAAGCTCACTGCTTAAGAAAGACCCACTTATCAGTTTTCTAAGCAGGAATAGGAATCTAATTAGATGCAAAGTTGCAGATTGGTACTATGTGTCTACACAATCAATATTATTACAGTTTTTAGAATGTTTGCTCACTCTGTAATAATACTGATACAAGCTCTTTCAATGCATACAATCTACAGACCCTGTCTAATATTTTCCATACTGGGCAATGAGATCACAAACTCCAAAACATTAAATCAAAACCTTAGGCATAACGGGTCTTCAATAAAACTCCATGGCTCATAGAGAAGGGGTGGGGGGAAGAAAATTAAAACCATCTCAAGGTAGAAAACATATACATACACATAAAAGAATAAGGCATTTAGACATCAAGACAACTTCAGACAAAAAAAGAAATGCTATGTCTAAGTACACCTGGAGTGATTACCAATTCTCATTAGATTGAAGAGGCAAGAATTGATTAACAATAAAACATAACTTGAAAAAAAATCCAGTTTGTGTCATGAAGAAAATTGGCCATAGGACATATTTTGCAGAATCTCTTTCAAAATGACTTCAGTGACAACTTTAAAGACATATAATACAGGTGGATGTGGCATGTGCTATATAGGAAAAAGTGATAAAGAAGTAGGATTAAAGAGAAAACATCCAAACTGATCCTGAACAATCAATTCTTTTAATTAAAATATATCAAAAATAGTTATATTTCTGGATGATCCATGGATATAATTATAGGAAATAGAAAGTTGTAAAAAGCAAAATGATATTAAGATTTCAATGCCTGTGTAAAACTGGATAAAACTGTGATTTTAGAGAAAAAAATACAGATCGAGGTTCATTGTCCATTTGAAGTTCAGGGAATCTGGAAACCATCCGTTTGCAGGTTTCAGTATTCTTCTATGGCGGAAGTTTTATTAAACAATCATTCATGCAACGTCACTAACCATGCCATTTTTAGGAGTTGAAGTATACATTATGTGCTAAAGATTTTAGAAAGTGAATTTTAATAAGAGATCATAGTTATCCAGGTAAGTGAAAGACTAGTCTGAAACTCTCTTTAATCAAGGGAAAGGTTCTATTATGTTTTCTTTTAGTTAATTCATTCTTCATTTACTGTTTGTCAATGCAGACTAAGAAGCTTCTAAAACAGCAACCCTAAGATCCTAGAGCAGCTCATTTCAAGATGTTTCCAATTAGATTCTGCTCATGTAGATGTCTCACATGTGTAAATATTTGCAATAGAGCAAACCTAATCCACAAGGGCATCCTCTAGTCAGCGGCAGCATCGCCACACTTCTCTGTCTTTGCAAGTAATCGACTCGTTAGGCTCTCTCTCTCTCTCTCTCTCTCTCTCTCTCTCTCTCTCTCTCTCTCTCTCTCTCTCTCTCTCTCTCTCTCTCTCTCTCTCTCTCTCTCTCTCTCTCTCTCTCTCTCTCCTCCTTCAAATGCCCCTACTCATTGTGTTTCCACTTCTGATCCTTTTTATTCATTCCAGCACCTTTAAACCATTAGCTTTTCTCTGTTAATAATTCTTAATTTTCTGCAAGCTAAAAGTTATTTGGTAATGTTTTAAGTCTTCCCGTAATACTATTTTAAAACATTGCTACTTGGTTAATTAGCACAAACCATTAAAAAAGGAAGAGTTTTAGCAAAATTCAATGCCTGACACTTTCTAACTGAAAGTGAATATATCAAGAAGTGACTACACATACACACACAAATCTCAAAAGACATTTCTTCCCCTTTTAAGGGAGCTTAATAATGATAAAATCCAAAGGAATGAAATATAATTAATTTTTTTCTGCCCCTATTACATTTTATATATGGTGGCGATAGCACATTTCCCCAGAAAATCATGAAAGCGCGTCGAAGTAAGGAGAATTAGTTCTTTGCATATTTACACAGATCTACCTCTGGAAATACATGAACACAGAATACAGTCTCATCTTGCTGGCTATTTACTGTATCATCTATTCATATATGTATATACATACATATACTACAATGCACTTTACTCATAGACAAATGACTGGTTTTGTCTTTTTGTATGTTTCCTACTTTATTTCGGAAGCCCCAAATACGAGCTTCTTTCCCTTCTACTCAAAATAAAACAGTGTAGTTTACATATAGTATCCAAATTCCTGCATCTTTATAGTAAAACCTTTCAGCTTTTGTTTGTACACAGCTTAGTTTAGTCCAATTTAGTTACAATAAAGTTAGGAGGGTAGGATTTTATAACGAAATATTTTGATTACTTCTTTGTTTCCTTTCCCACTAAAATGGATTTTAAAACGTGTCTCCAAACATTTATCTCATACCTACCAACTTTGCTACACTCGCATCTTGACTGGTCAATTTTTTGTTCTTTTCAAGTGAGACTTCTGACATTCAGCTTTCCTTATCTCAGTAACCATTTCTCGAGCATACTCCTGGAATGTCAGCAGCCAATATAGAAGGAAAAGACACTCCATCATCCTTCTAGCTGCTGACTTTTACCACTTTCGATAATAAACATTTTGAGCCTAGCAAATAAAATGAGATGCTTGTCAAAGATCAGACTTAGTCCCTGCCTATATAACATTTAGATCGAGTTAAAATAAGCTACATGGATGGGTCTACGGTAAAGAGAGAATGACTGTTTATTGATCTTAGAAATATTATTTAATACTAATTGGCACGATCTTCAGCACCTTCCACTTACAATATGATGTGTTTGTATGTTCAACTTTTCAGCGGCAGGTGCTGTACGGAACATCCACAGCCAGGATATAAACACCGTGGTGGAGAAGGAGCTAGTAATGTCTACGGGGCACCACGGGCGGTCTGCGCTAGCACACAGAGTCCGATTCAGCGGCCCTAGCTCACTAGCCCTTGCTGAGTGTGCACATGCCCTGTAAGAAAGCAGCGCCAACTAGGCGGAGGATTGAGCAGCAGCCTTTCGTTAAGGCGAATTCCCTTCCTTTTCATACTTTTCGTTTGTTGCCAAATCGCCCTCGGTTCATGCTAGTTGAAAGGCCTGGGTTGGGGAGGACCTCTTCTCCTTCATTCTTAATCTTCCCTTTTCTAATATTTCTTCAGGCACTCACTTTTAAACGAAAAGTTTCTTTTGTACACTGAGGGCGAGACGCAGCAAACCTTAGTATTCGGACTTGTCTCAGCAGCATTGCGTCTCCATTCTCCTCCCCACTTCTAAAGGACAGGTTTTTAGAGGTCCAGACTTTTTTTTTAATTTAATTTTTTGGACTCTGTACATAATATCAGTCTCAATGAAATGACTTAAAATTAGATTAGAGTTTTGCCATATTGCCACTTTCCAATCTGAGCGGAAAAAGACTTGGTTAAATTTGTTGGAGATCTCAATATTGATGAGCAGGCGAAGGGCCCTGCCTGAGGCTCCACCCAGTCTGCCAAGGAAGACAGGTACTGCCTAGAGCTTAGAGTCTAGTACAACTTGCCCCTGAAGACAGGGTTGGCAGTTCGTTTTGGAGGGTTGGATGGGTACTTCGTAATTTGAAAATTTTCATTTGATCTCAATCCTTAAGTCAACTGAAGTTTAGGGACTATTCAGGAACAGGAGAGAGCCATTTAAGAAACTCTCTTGGGTCTCAGTTTTCTCATTTGTAAAACGAGGGGGTTGGATTACATGAATCCCAAGGTACTCTGACATTCTAAATTTCTAGAGTTATGTAACTCAGTCACTGAGTTAGGACCAATTCATTCATTTTCCATTTTCTTCTCTCAAGACTCATTGATAAGCATTTCATTTCATTTTACAGTGGAATCACAAGACCATGTTTCTTCTGTGTTCGTCCAAAAATCTTTCAGGGTTTTGGGGCACTAAGATATCTCTACAGATAAAGGAACTTCAGACAAAAATAGGGTCAGGGTTAACTCGAAAATTCTGCAAGCAGTCTAAGATACTACGCAAATACATCATGCCTTTTTGTTTCTTTTTACTTAGAGCCATCAACAATTCGTGCTTTGTAAGATCAAAACATTAGTTCACAAACACTTTGCATTCGTTCCGTCCGGTGTGTATTGTAGGGAAGGGCGAATTTGCGGAAAGGCCCTAGGAATGACGGCGGTGCCAGGAGGCCAAACGTAATAGCTAGGGCCCAGAGACTACTGGCAGAGAGGTTAGCTCTTTGTGGTATTACTGAGCCTCTTTTCTTTCAAATTCTGACATCCTTCCCCGTCCCGCTCCGCTTTGCTCTCCTTTACTTTTAAATCGGCCATCGACATTGGCTATTCCTATTCTCTATGGTCATTGGAATTAACTGAAATGCCACCAAGAGCAGCAATTATAGGGTTACAGGGATTGCTTTTACATCCTCGAATTTGTGTTCCTTCTTCCCTGTCGGGCCATGAGACCGCGTGCTGTGAATTAGTTCTGAGACCACAGAGCCGCATCTGATCAGACAGATTCCCGCAGCCTAAGGCCAAAGCGGGTTCTTCACTTGAGTGGCTCCCGCAACGGCCCAGTCCTTCCAAGTACTAGCTGACTTTAACCAGACTTTGAGCTGCATCAAGATCAAAGGCATTCCCGGACTGTGACGATTTTTATTAGCTCAACAATCGGGGTAAAATCCTTAAGACAAAAGTGAAAAAACAAAAACAAAAACAAAAACTCCAAAAAACCAAAAAGTCAGTTACCTGCGGCGCTCTCACCCTGGGGGCACCTTGGAGATCTACATTCTTTGGGAGAAGTTCGGGGAAGGACAGGACAGCGGGCTGCATAGGAGTAGAAATTAATCTGGCTTTTTTACGTTTTGGTGCTTAAAATTAGCCTCCAGGTAAATCCCTTAACAAAAGCAGAGGCGCAGTGCAGCAAGTAATCTGTTTACCGACAGGGGGCGACAGACTGTTAGCTTTTCCTGCAGCTGCGGACGCGAGCAAGTTTTTGTGTGGTCCAAACATCGCTAAACTTGCTGCTGCGGCACTAGCTGTGGCTGATGCACAGCAGCCTCCTCTACCCCAGCAGCAGCCGCAGCAGGAGCCGCCTCAAGCCAGACCCCATAAGAGTTTCTATTGTTCTTATCGCTATTAATGTTTTTTCTTTTATACCTTTGCTCCAATAATTTGGGGGTTGCTTTCAAAGGGGTCTTCCTTAAATGGATTGCCTTCTAGCTAAAGGGAGAAGTTAAAGTTAACATTTTACCTGTCAAAAGTATTAGGGGGTAAAAATAACTCCTTAAGCCAACTGCTAGGTCGGCAAGTTTTTATACATGCATATTAAATAAACGTCAGTGCATCCTAATAAGAATAGTGTTTATTATTGCCAGTTAGATTTAAAAAGCGCTTTCTTCACAATGAACTCAATATCTCTTGGGGATCCCATGAAAAGATTGATTGTGACGTTTAAATAACTGGCTGGTGTTCTATTAAGAGAGTGTCTTGGAATTCTCCTGGGAGCTCCATGAAAGCTCCTACAAGGACAAACAGTAGATCAACTTAAGTGACCAACGAGCCCTTGTTACCGTACAATCGAGACTACTCAAGATGATTAGAAGATTTGGTCTCGAGCTGCTTATACTCAATCTCAAGATGCCAAATTCTAAAATTTATAAACGAAAACCGGGAAAAGGGTAGTATGATAGGGAGACTATCAGAAACGTCCCGTTCTTTGGCAAAATTAATTGAGCCTCAATCAGTCTTTTTGTTCTCATTGACCCCCTTTTTTGGTATGTTCTTTTGAAAACATTGTCTTTAGAGTTTTTAAAGCAACACCCACGTCCTACCTCCTCAACAATCTTTCTACAGGATTTACTGTCTCAAACTTCCCGGTAGATACCCGGTTGATGCAGATCAAAGCTAATCCAAAACCAGTGTTCCTTCTAATTGTTAACTCGTCCCCCAAATTCTATCATATGGCCCGCAGGAGGGAAGGCTTTCTTTAAGGAAAAAGAAAACCCGAATTCCCCCCCCCCCCCATCTCCCCTTTCTCGTCTGCGGCCTTGCTTAATATTTTCTCTTTGCATCCTCTCCATACTCAACCACCGCCACCCCTGGTACTTTCGGAAGGCTCCCCAAAGCTTGTGTTTAGGCTCTTTCTTTGTCCTTCACACAACAGATTCTGCTCTCCATCATCCCAAGTAACTGTTCTAGCCACTCATTTGAAATCGTCATTCTTAGAAAAAAGTAAAATGTTGTCCTTGACTTGTCTCCTCAAGCCTTTCCCACTCCATTCCCGCCTTCTTAATTCCGGATCAATACGGAGATTTCCTTCCCCCAGCTTCAGTCCTCCCGGCTCTTTGAAAAGCTCCAGCTTGCGCAGAGCGGGGATTTATGGCCCTACTCCTTTTAATTGACATATTCATATATGCTGTTTAGGAGCTAACGATTCTCTTTGGTCAAGCAGTCAAAGTAAAAGGGTCAGGGCCAGCCTGTTATCTGGGCCCACGCTGATCTTTTCCATCTGTGAGTCTTTGCGGGAGAAATTACTGCGGCTCAGATTGGCAACCAGTTCGCGGTCCTGACAAATTACACACAGCCGAGCTCTTGGGTTTCTCGGCCTAAGTCTTTGGGTCTGACTTTCTTGAGACGGAAACACAGAAGCACAGACTTTGGGACCTGAACTAGAAGACCGATACCGGGAAGAAGGAGTTTAGTTTTCTTTGCTCCGGGTTATTTCGTATTCTTCTCACACCCTCCTTTTCCCCTCGCTCCTCCTATGCAATTTGTACTGTGACACTTTCTATTACAAGTTATCTTCTCCAGTTCCGAACGGCACCAAACCAGTTCGGAATTTGGAACAGGGGTTTCTCATAGATTTGTGGCTCCTGACTTCATTTATGTAGTCAAGAACAGAGAATTCCCATGGGACAATCCATAATTGGCCAAGGGTTTCAAAGGGTAGAGATAACTGTCAATATGTGATAGAAATAGATCACTGAACTCACTGCTAAGAGAATCTCTCGGTCTCTGAGAATCTATGATCTCTGAGAGAGATTCCCAGTTCTCTATATTCTCCTCCGAGGTTTTACTAGTCCTCAAGCTAACTCAATCCACGTATAGTCAGTCTGGTCATCTTAGAAAAAAAATTTCCTGAATTTGGGTGTCTTTGAAAATCAGAAGCGGACAGTGAAAAATGTGTTTGGGATGATGGTGGTGTCCGACATTCTAGAAAAAGACTGGAAATGGTTGGATTTTTGGCAAATCATTTCCTACTTATTGGAGCAAATTTGAGGGGAAATGGGGAAAGATACATTGCTAACTCTAGCCTGGACGATCTTCAAAGATCCACTCTTCCCTTTCAGGCACCTCCTCCCAAAAAGAAATCTGAGGGGGGCAGAGAGTTTCAGCCCCGATACCCTTTTCAGTCAATGAAATAATTCTGGCATCCGGAGTCAACTTCCCCTTAAAGGAATCAAATTTGAATGTTGTGTTAACAATAAGAACATCTGTGGGAGCAGCGAAGGATAAACAGTGAAAACTAGACCTCACCGAGACCCTAAATTGAGGGCACAAACTGGTACACACACATTGGTAGCCTCAAAGACGTCAACCAACCTGTAATTATTCTCCAAGTACTTAACAAGTGAGCTCTGGGAAAGGGAGAAAATGAGAGAAGAGATTTGAGGGGTTCGAGGCTGCGGTCAGAGCTGAACACCCTGGCTAGAGGTGCCTGCCTGGGTTTGGGTTTCGGTCTAGGATGAGTGAGACATTGGGTTGGGGCGGAGTGGGGTGGGGGTGAGGGTGAGAGAGGAGGAATAACTTGCTCGGGGGTGGGGGGTGGAGAAGAGGAGGGTGTAGAGGTGGGTGGGAGGAGGGAGGTAGAGTTACACACCAGAAGGGAAGCCTAGCCCGAACTGCAGCCGGAGAGAAATGACGGGAACCAATGAGATGCCAATGAACGCGTCTCCGGCGTGACCGCCGAGATTGACGTGGAGGACACGTCAAATTGATCCGAATACACTGAAGCCTCCTGGTCAGACGAATTTATCCCAATCGGATGAAGATCACCTTGGGGTTTAAGGGCTGCCGGAGTTGGAAAGTGTACTGGGAGAGGGCCACCGAGAGTCTGCAGGGAGGCAGCGCCGCCGCTCTCCGGCTCCCGCTGCGGCTCCCGCTCCCCAGCAGGAGCGTCTCCAGTTCGAAGAGGGGCCGTGGCTCGCCGCTCTCGCTCTCCCTCCCTCTATGTATCTCCGCCCGAAGCAGAGCACACCCGGACTGCGCCCGGCCCAACCCCAGCAGTCGCTCGGGCGCCAGGCAGCCGGCCCTGCGCGCTGCTATGGGTAAGGGAAGCAGCGGACGCCTGCGAGCAAACTGAGTTGGGGCTCTTCTCTTTCCCATTATTCTCGTTCTTTCTCTCTGCTCTCCCGCCCCCTGGGTTCGGGGGCCTGCCTTCTCTGGCAGACTGCGAAGCCGCGTCTGCCGGCTCACCCCCAGCGGAGGGGCAGAGCAAGACGTACGAGAGAGAGAGAGAGAGAGAGAGAGAGAGAGAGAGAGAGAGAGAGAGAGAGAGAGAGAGAGAGAGAGAGAGAGAGAGAAAGTTAGAGAGAGTGTTTTTGGGGGGTAATCAAAGAGAAGTTTTCTGTCCAAACTGACAAGAGTCCGAGCTGAGTGAGCCTCGATTCCCCGTGCTTTTCTCTTCCTTTCTCTCCTCCCCGCCCCATCCTCTTATCCAACACAAGGGCACCCACTTTGGGGACCCGGTATTAGGTCACCCTGCTTTGGCTACTCAGATCTAATAGAAAGAGTGACTGAGCTGTCAGTTTATGAACATCCACTTCGTCTCTTTTCTTCGGAAGTTTACTATTTGGGACCTCTCGATTTGCAGGATCAACAATGGTCCAGTAGGGAGCAGGAAGAGAACTTTCTTTTCTTTTCCTTTAAAGTAGTTTGAGTCTTTGTGGGATAGGCAGGATTTTCTCTATAATTCTCAATGCTGAGTAATCATCGCGTATTTTCTTCTCGATTTCCCTCTCTGTCCCGATTCGTTCCCCACCCCATCCCTTTATAGAGCAGACTTACGGAGAAGTGAACCAACTGGGCGGTGTTTTCGTCAATGGGAGACCTCTGCCCAATGCGATCCGGCTTCGGATTGTGGAACTGGCCCAGCTCGGCATCCGACCGTGCGATATCAGCAGACAGCTCCGAGTGTCTCACGGCTGTGTGAGTAAAATCCTGGCAAGGTACAACGAGACTGGCTCTATCCTCCCGGGAGCGATCGGAGGGAGCAAGCCCCGAGTCACCACTCCGAACGTGGTGAAGCACATCAGGGACTACAAACAAGGGGATCCGGGCATCTTCGCCTGGGAAATTAGGGACAGACTCCTGGCCGATGGGGTCTGCGACAAATACAACGTGCCTTCAGTCAGTTCCATCAGCAGGATCTTGAGGAATAAAATTGGGAATTTGTCCCAGCCCAATCCTTATGAAGCCACCAAACAACCTCCTCCACAACCGGCACTGCCTTACAATCACATTTACCAGTACCCTTACCCCAATCCCATGTCACCCACTGGGACCAAGATGGGGAACCATCCCGGAGTTCCTGTGTCTGCGGGACACGTCAGTATCCCCAGATCCTGGCCTTCCGCTCACTCTGTCAGCAACATCTTGGGCATTCGAACTTTTATGGAGCAAACAGGTTAGTAAACTGAGTCCCATACGTGCCTTTACATGTTCACCCAGAACGCGAAGCGCTCTATCTCTGTCTCTCTCTGCTTTTCCCCCCCGCCTCTCTCTTTCTCGGAGTAGTGGGGTTCGTTCACTTGTGTGCTCCTGAAAGCAGTGTCAAGGACTAAGTGTTGGGGGTGAGATTTGGTCTTTCTTCCACCACCCCCGACCCCTCCAGACAAGAAGGCTAGCAGCAGGAAATCTTGGGAGGACTGGGGAGATTTCGGGTCTCAACCATCTGTAGGAACTCTTGGACATCTTGAACTTTTTATGAAAAATGTGGAAAATATTTTCTTGGGGATGATAGATTGTCGACCACAAATTTGGAGTCTTGAAATTTCGCTTTTTCAGTCTTGCAAAAAGAATGTGAGCGCAGCGAATTCATATCGCAATCTCTTTCTGGCAGATCTAAACAAAACAAATTATCTTCATTAATTTACTTGACCCTTTCCTAGAGGCTTCAGTTTCTTCTCCACCACTACCATCCCCTTTCTATAGATCACTTACCCGCCATAATTTTTTTAAAGGCTTGTCTTCAAATTTATTATTATCTCTATTATTTTAAAAATAGGTTTGTTCTCGGGCCTGTGGAATTTGGGGATTGGAAGCTATATCAGTGGTTTCTGCAGAGAGGCTTGGGAATAATTTACATTTAAGGACTTTTAGGGTTTGTCTTTTGGGTTAACTTCACATTCAAGTTGTTGGTCATTCATTTTCTTTGGGGCTCACCGACTTTGGGGAGGGTCGACTTCATTGTCTTGCTTAGGGAGCATAAAAACTTTGACCATGTAAAGTTTGTCATTGAAATTATTTCCTTTTTTGTCCTGTGCACATGACCTCTGCTTTTCTGTGGCTTGCCATAAGTGGGTAGGCATTAGGTCCCTTCAGTGAGACTTGAGGGTGTCAGAGCTTTCTGTGGTTAAAAAAAACAAAACAAAACCGAGGGGGGTGTAAAAAGTCCAGTGATGGGAAATAGGGGTTCAGAACTCTAGAAGACTGCAAAGGATTTTACTTTTGGAATTTTTTTTTTTTTTTGGAATTGATTTTCAAAACCCAAATGTTGTTCAGAGACTTTTGACTAATACCAACTCCATCTGGCTAGTCAGTGTTCCCCACTAGAAACCTCAGATATGTATCGTAAAATTTTTATGATAAAAGAATATAAAATCAGAATGCCTCTAGAGAATAATCATTGTGTATTATGTAAACACGAATATCTACACAATTATCTTCTTTACTTCCTCTCTTAGAATGTCCTCCAAAAGTATTCCCCTAAGTGGAACTATATCCCAGATCTTGGTTTGCTTGGATTTTAAAAATAATACAAAAGGGAGGAAATTATTGAGAATGCTCTAACCAGTGTCCACTTACCTCTCAGTCTTTTTCAAAAAGAAAAAAAAAGTTTTCTTGCAAAGTTATTATGTAGGGTGGTAAGGCCCATTCTCAGACAACAAATCTCACCCAGCAACAGTTCTCCAAATTTGTGCGCGAAGGCCTCTGTTTTGTAGAGAAAAGAGTAAAGAACTGAAATTAGATTGCAACCAAAGACAGCTTTTGGGCAAGATCCTGCAGAGAGTGAGTGAAAGCGAAACAAACTTAGGTGGATCGACTTCTTACTTTTGATTTCTTTAAGAGTGTCGAGTGTCCCGAAGCTCTCCCAAAGTTCATTCGGCTACAGTCACGAGTGGGGTGAATGTAGGCCACTGTAAATGACTCCCTCCTTTAAGGCCCAGATGATAGGGCAAAGGGGCTCTCCACGAGCTCAGCTGCCTCCTCACAATCTTTCTTTCCAATCCAGGGGCCCTGTCGGGGACCGAGGGCTCTGCCTACTCCCCCAAAATGGAAGACTGGGCCGGTGTGAATAGGACGGGGTTCCCGGCTACACAGGCAGTGAACGGAATTGATAAAGCGGTTATGGAAGCTGACATCAAATACCCACAGGTAACTAGGACCAGCGAAATTTGGAGAATGCTGTAGCAACAGTTAAGAGCAACCCATATCGATTTTCCAATAGTTCCAGCAAAAAAAGGGGGACAGTAAGTAGACATTAAAAACAATTAACGATTCAAAACATTTAAAACAGCTCTGCTTACACGCACTTCGTTAGCATTTAAAAGTTTTTTTTTTTTTTTTTTTTTTTTTTTTTTTTTTTTTGCAGAGAGTTATTTATGTTTTAACTCGATACTTTTGAATTTAAAGTTATATCTCTGGGAGCAAATCTGATGCTTGTTCAGCCGCCCTCATCCTGTGAACTCTATGGTGCGGCTGTTTGGATTCTACTGCTTTCTTGTTTGTCCTCGCGGTCCCTTTCCTCTTGGACCCTGGATCCTACCTTGGGTCAATTAAAATGCCATTGTTTTCAGTCGAGCTAATTAATGCAATTAGAATAAGGGGCTTCAGGATTAATAATTGATGTCCTGTCTTTTCTCCTTCTCTCCCATTCCATCCCCAGCAATAAAGAGCCTATAGGGGCGAGGATCTACGATAGAGTTTTCAAAAGCACCTGACTACTGGTCTAGGGAAAGCTGGGTGCAATGGTGGTGGACTGGGTGGTAATGCTGTCTCTCACTTTCTCGTCCCTACTTTTTTAGCCCACTCCAAGTCTTTCTACTGTGGGCAGCTTCCTTCCAGCCTGTGCCTATCCCTCCTCCAACCAGCACGGAGTTTACGGCGGGCCCGGAGGCGGCTATCTCACTCCCGGCCATCCCTGGCCAGCGCAGGGCAGTCCCTTGGCTCACCACGGACCCGGTGTGACAGTGCACGGGGGAGATCTCGCCACAGCCATGGCGTTCAAACACCCCAGCAGAGAAGGTAAGACAGATGAGAGCTGCTGTTTGGGAAAGGGATCCATCCGACTGTCCAGAGAAAGTCTCTAAATAGAAGGAGGAAGGTGGGAATTTAAGTTCAGGACCACATCGCAGTTGAAGTAGGGTGAAATAGGGATGGTGGCTATATAGGTGTGAAACTAGAGAGATATGGAATTTTCTTTCCATAAGATTTCAATTTTTGTTTTTGTTTTTTTAAAATTCGGATATATATGCACATAAGGCAATCATTCCATTTAGTATGTATGTAGGCAGATATTACTTTGTTATGGCACACTTTTAGAAACAATTATATTTTTACTTCGTTTGAATTGTTTCAAAAGGCTTTTAATTTTTTTTTTAAACAAATGCAGATTACTTTATTCATACAACTGCTGCTTAGGTTGTAAATAGGACATATTTTTGTGTTCAGACTTCTGATTCAATTATTATGGGAAAGCATAGATTAGATGATCCCTAAAATGATTCTTATCTCTAAATCTAAGATCCTATGGTTCCCTTAAATTCCCTGGATAGAAATGCTGTCTGACTTTGTAGATTTGGATTTGCAGATCACCTGTAATTTACAGTCTTAGAGAACTATTTTAAGCACTAAAAGGTGACTTGTCTAATTTCACACAGTTTTGGGAAAGATAGGCCTTGAACTGAAATCTTGCTGACCCCAAGGTCTACCCTCTATTCCCCTGCACTGACTTATTTTGTATTGAGGCCAAGAGAGGTTGTAATAACAAGGTAAATAGCGGATTAAAAAAAAAACTGGATAAGAACTCTATCAATGCAATAGAAAAAAAGCTCTCTAATTTTTAGTGTTAAAAAAAGTTTCCCCAGGTCACTGAGAGTTTAAGGGACTTGCCTAGTTGCAAAGTGAGTATATCTTCATAGATATTTGAACCATTTTGATTCCAGACTCTTTCTCTTTTGAATCTTGATTCTATTCATGACTTTGGCCTGTTATTTGTTCTTTCTGGGCCTGCTCTCTATCTGGAAAATGAGGGAGTTATTGAGACATGTCTAAAGCTCCTTCAGCTCTAAATCCTATAGCCTAGGCTGAAAAAACCTTTCTTCTGCAAAGAGCATATCATACAACATTTTGTTAGCCAGTTTTATTGAGTTTAGTGAAGAAGAAATACTGAAGAGACCGCTTTTTAATGATCTCTCATCCTCTATCTAGTCTAGGACCTTCTGTTATTAGACCAATAACCAAATCATTTTTCCTGAGCTGGGTAATCTGTCCTGTGGCAGGTCCTATTGTCCAATCCATTCTTGAAATACAATCCTATGAGATTAGACAGAATTCTCTTCTTGATTTAAACAAACCCCAGGAAATCTGGCTCTTTTCCCTTTCCCTCTACCCCCCACGGCAACCTACTTCCCAGATTCACAGGGGCTGTCTAGCATATATAACTTTTCTGATTTCTAGTCAGTTATCTACAGGTTCTTGCTTTCCAGAATTAGAGGAAACTGATCATTTTAAGAATAATTTGAACTCTACCTTAGGCATTCCCTTGTTATATAATATCAGCATAATGGAACGTTTAAAGGACTGAGTCAGGAGACAGTTAGATTTGGAGTCTATCATTAGTAATTTGTGATCCTGGACAAATCACTTCTAAGAAAATATCCTCAGTTTTTATGGTTTTATTTGCTTTGAGTAGATAGTGTGAGAAAGGGCATTAGTTCTGTAATTGTGAAGGGACTGGTTTTTATTTGCTCCTTAGCCTCATTTTCTTCATTTGTAAAATAGAAATTATGATGTCCCACTACTACCGCACAGTGTTGTGCAGGCTTTGTAAATCACAAAGCAATTAAATAAATTTGAAATATTCATATCTGTCACAAATTAATTATAACTAAAACAATTAAAAGACAATGGAGAAACAAGTCACCACACTGTTTGTGGGCTGACACTAAGAGAGTTTCCCAGGAAGAGAATTGGTTTCAATATAGTAACTGGGGTTTCAGTATAGGTCAGGTGGACTCATCCTTGGTAATGCACATCTACCATATTTTAAGGAAGACTGTCGCAAGCTGTGAATTAGTTCACATTTCAAGAAAGATATAGAAATCAGATGAAAAACAACTATTTGAAGCAGGTACTCCTTCCTAACTCCAAATACTAAGCTATCTGGAGATGACTGACATAGTAGTTTGAAGAGCCATCACTTGGAAGCTGGTGAATTTTTAGGTAAGATCTAATTAAAGCAATTTAAAAATGAAACAGCTTCTTCTGCGTTTAATTCCCCCTTCAATGGTCTGGTGTCAACCTTTTTTTTTTTCCCCTGGGAAAAATAAGAGATCTGGAGAATAAATAGCTCAGAGTTTGACTTAGGCCTTCAAGCTGTGCTCTAATTTTTTTTTCAGACTATGTTGTGTTAAGTGAAAAGGAATTGTCATCTATGTGATTCAAAGAAGTAGCAAATGACTCTAGTTTATAGCACATAAAATTTAACTTAACAGATGCAGAAAAAAAATCCAGAGTGAATATTTCCATCAATGAGGATTTTTTTCCCCATGTGTATGATTCTACCCTGTATCTTTAAAGAAAGGTGATAGGAGTAGTAATCTCTTAAAATATTTTACTCTATGACATATAAATTTTTTATAGTAAACAAACCAAGAAATGTTAATAAAGTCATAAAGGCAGTTATATTTCAATTCTAGGATCTCAATGTCTTCTCTTTCAGACCTTAAAAGATAATTTCATCAGTTGATTTGGATTCCCAAATTTATCAGCTGATGGCCTACCACTTGGTAATTAGCCTCCATGGAATTTTCTCAGCCAGTTGATCCTCTAACAACAGAAATATTGGCCTTCAAAAGGTCCTTAGACAAACTTTCTAATTATGACTTTCTTCTTCCCTCTTTCTGACAATTAGTTTTAAATGGTTGTGTGGTAATTTGAGAAATACAGAAGTATATGAATAACTTTTGAATGTTTTACTTAATTGCCTTTACATTTCCAACCAGAGCCCTTTTCTTCATTATAGGAGCATATGTGCACACATTTTCAAATATTACTCCCACAGTAATTAGACTAAGAGCTAAATTAATGATTTATTGGTCTATATATTAAAAAAAATCAAGTCTTTGGTTCAGAACTATTGGGACATTAAGCATCCCAATTAAAATGACTTGTACTAAAATATTCAGGAAATAATTTCTGCTGGTAAGTCTGTTGAATCAGATTATGCCAAGATAGAATACAAATGTAACCACAGTAATGTAAATACATTTCATTTGAAGGGTAGAGGTTATTAAATGAGATACTTTAATTGGACTTTCTATGCAGTTACAGAGATATTAATTGTCCTTACATTAAGCATCCCATTTGAATTCTAAATGTAGAAGTAGGTATTTTTAAAATACTTTTGCTAGCATTTATGACTTTTGAGGCATCACTGTTTAGGAAATTGATCATTTAAATTATTTCCTGAGACTATAAATTCTCATTGAATCTTCAACTTATATACATTTCTGGGAATACCATTTAGAACTAAAGATGACTAATTTTCTTATTTAGGAAATGAAAATGGTATACCATTGGAAAAAACAAGGTAATTTGGAAATCTAGTGTAGACTTTTGAACTGGTAAATGTATCAAGTCACATAGTAGTGTAAAGAGAGTTGGCCTGAGATTCTGGCTCTGGTTTGTGATTTTTTTTTTTTAAAGATAGTTATTTAACTTCTCTGGTCCTCAATTTTCACATGTGTAAACTAAGAGTTTGGGACTCCATATCCTCTGGTGTCTATCTCTAGATGTAAGTTGGGGATAAAGAATTACATGGTTTTATGAACATATGGATTTATTTCTTGCCTCTGCAGTTTACTGAATATCTGACCTCAGGCAAGATAACTAATCTGTTTGTACTTCAAATAATTATTCTCTTATACCATACAAATAAATTGTTCTTTGTAGGTGGAGGAATTGCGGATCAGAAATTACATATTTCATTATGGTATCACACAATCTGATTCAGCAGATATAGAATAAAACTGGAAAAAGTTCTTTTTCTTCAGTACAAATTAGTTGAATTTTCAATTATTCTCCTCACTTCCTTTTAATAATTTCCAAAATGCATGACTTGGTCTCCTATACGCTGTTGGTTAGCATCTACTTGATTTCAGCTTATCATTACTTCGGTTGTAAGTAGTCTGAAAATTTTTGAGAGGACAAATTAAAGGGTCCTATCATTTTGCTTCATCCACCAGATTCTAGTGGCAGAAGTCAGGCATTTATAGATTTTACCACCCACCACTCTTCTCTCAGTGTCCCGGGCAGTATCGTCTTGTTTATACAACACTGGTGATCATTTCAGTGTGGTCAGAACACCAGGACAGTTCCCCCAGGACATTTGGTATTGAAGTAGCAGTTTGGGAAAACATAGAAACTTTACTGTAAAATCGGCCCTGTCTTCGCAATCAATCACTGAGCTACAAGCCTCTGACCCCAGCCCCCCACCCCAACTCAAGATTTAGGAGACTCTGAAAATCCAATTAGATTAAACAAAAGGAGAAGTTTCAAAGTGACTTTGACTAGAGACAGGAAAGCATAGTGGCTAGAGAGTTGGTGTTAAAGTCAAGGAGACAATTTCTGAGACTGAATAACTGGGCAACTCTCTTAAAGATCAGAAATTATAGTGGGGAAACTTCCACAATAGGGGAATTAATTCCTTATATGGGTGGAATGATATGTCCAGGGGAAAAAAAAGGAAAAATATTCTTTCAGAATATTTGAAAATTCTGGAAGAATCCTTGAATTTTTACCCTGCCTCATAGACGCTGTCTGTTCTTGGATCAGTTGTCAAGAGGTACTAAAGGGAGACCTTAAAAGGAAAAAAAAAATACCCATTCTGCTCTTTTTTTTTTTTTTTAACCAAGAGCAATTAACAAATGCTCCTTCCATATCAAACAGCTGAACTTCAGAAGAACAAACTCAGTGACAATCAGGGATAGTCACTGGCTCTTACTAAACACTAGTAGGAATCTTTGTTAGGAAGCTGAGATCATCAATCAACTCAATAATGGAGAGTCATTGATTAAATTTCCATTACTTATTAAACTCCAGATATTGTTCTAGGTGTTGGGCATCCAAAAACAAAAGAGAAACTAAATTTCTGCTTTTCTAACTGAAGGAAAAAAAAACCAGTTATTTCTGGAGTGATCCCTTAGCTTCTATTTCTCTCAGCCCCCAAATACAGATAGAATGAAAATATTAAGATCAGCAGAGATCAGCACAGTGAGCTTGATCTGGAGAACTGACTTGGTTCTCTTATCGAAACTTATGAAAGAATGGGAAGGGAAGGGAAGTAGAAATCCTAATAAAAGGGGTTAGTGTGGGGGAGAAGACAGTATTGCCAGTAACTAGAAATTTAGTGGAAAAGACCAAAATATGTTGGAGAGGCCTTATTTGTAAAATTTCATTTATTTATTTTTTTCATCTCTAAACTCAAAAGAATGTTGACTGAAGCAGCCTCAAATGTTTTCTAAACAGTATATTCCTTTTGATGTGTGCAAATTGTAAAGGAATTGAAAACAACTTAGACCTGGGCACAGAATACAGTGTTTTGGAAAGAGAGGGGGAGGAATCAAGTCTCCTAATCTTTTAAATATCGTGGCCAGAGAAGACCCTGGGTTTTCAAAACAATACTTTTAATTTTTTTTTTTTTTTTTAAATTGGATCAATCCTCCATGGAGGACTTGAGGGTGTGTTTATGTGTGTACTGAGAAGGCAAGGGCCAGGGCCAGGGGAACGTCTGGAGCTTCCCACCCATGCTTGGAGGGTGCACACAGGTGCGGGCTCCATCCCCCGGGCAGCTGGAGAAGCATTTGTCTAAACAGGAGCCTTCCGGGGTTAGAGGAAGGTGAGGGATTTCAGACGATTGGAAATTCAGACGTCACTAACATTAAGGTGTCTTCTGCTTGTTCTGTAAGCGACAAATGTCTGGGAAGGAAAATAAAATTAGACTTCTTTGGGAATGGAGCTGTTGTGGCTTAGCATTTCTGGGAGAAGGGGAGAAATATCTTTCTCTTGCTGTGTGTGTGTGTGTGTGTGTGTGTGTGTGTGTGTATGTTGGGGGGGGTGGCGATTGTGCAATTCTAGCGTCACTTTCTGGCTTTCAGTAGCATAAATTGGTTCTCTTCCCAAAACCCTAAATAATAGAGAGAAACATTAAATAACATATGACCTGGTAAATACGGTGTCACTTAATATAGCGGCAAACATTCCTCAGTACTTGTTTATGACCGTCAATTAGGAACCAGTTTATGCTCAGCAGTCAAAGACTAGGCGGGCTATATAAAGTCCAGCCCTCTTCCTCCTCCCTCTTTAAAGTGCAAATTACCCGCCTATTTCGGAGGAATTCAGACCGCACTGAGTTTTACTTAGTGTATAATCTTTGGTAAGCCCTCCCTCCCTCCCTCCGTTTTCCAGTCGGTGGTTCCCTGGTTCCCTATTGCTGTGCACAGAACCACGGGTGTCTAACTAGGACCAGCAGCTTCTCTGGGGGTACCTGGTCTTTCGGGTCTCCTGCAGCGTGCTGTGTGAAATGCTTGCGTGTGTGCCGGGTAGTCGAACCTACAGGAGACTAGCAGTTTGGGAAGCAGAAAAGACGTAGGAGAAACTGGAACGATCCATAGCTCTATTACAATGCCCCAGGCTGGGGAAATCCAATTGCCGAGAATAAAATAGAATTCCCTAATCGCCCTCTACAATTCAGCTCTGCGGTCTGCAGCGCCGCCAGCCGCTTATATGCGTCTCTTGCCCCTTCCCGGACTGCTAGTGTCCATAGCTTCCCAATTCCTGAGTCTGCTTGTTCTCCCATTCTGCCCATCCCAGACGCGTTCAGAATTTCCATCTGACTCTGTGTTTCCTCTTGGGGAGTTGCCTTATCTTTTGCTCCTTGGTGAAAATGTGTGGTCTTTGTTTCTTCTTCAAAACATACTCGCCAGGAGCGTCGAGTTTTCTTTCCTGAACTGCCCCTCTATTAGAGGCAGAGGAGCAGTTGCTCTTTAGTTCTAAATCGGGTCACAAGTGTATGCATGTATGTGTGGGGGTGATAGATCAGGAACATGCACCGCGCATCCGAATTGGAAGACACCTATTATATACACCTCTTATATACACCTCCCCCCCCCCCTTTTTTTCTTTTTTCTTTTTCCTCAGTGGCAGATCGAAAGCCTTCCAGTCCAGTCGGCAAACCCCAAGACACCCTTAATAGCCTACATGGACTGTCTATCCCGGCTTCGTCTTCTTAGGGAGGAGCAGCCGCTTCCCGAAGCCTGAGAGAACTGAGAAGCGATGGGACCTGTGAGAGGGGAGGGAAGCATGGCTGTGAAGATCAGGTGGGAAGAGGCACCTGCAAAAACTGAAAGCGCTTTTTAAGCGTTCTAGGAGAATACTTCGATGCAGGGGGCAACTTTGGGGAGGGAGGAAGATTGGAATGGAAACGAACTGAGATCCGTTCCCTGCCCTGAGAAATCCTAGGTTATCCCGCAAAAGTCAACGTCAAACTGCCTGGGAAAGAGCTAAGAAAACAGCAACCTGCTGTCCACCGAAAAGATTTGCTTTCCAACGCATCCCTGACTATGCCCGCTCCTCTTTTTTCCCCCCAAGTCAGGGAAAGGAAAGTTTGAATTTATCACTTTTTCTTTTATTTCTTGTCCGTTTTCACTTTTTCGTAGTTTACTGGATTATTTAACTTTGCCAGATTTTTTTTTTCTTCTGGATTCTACGTATTTCTCTTCCTCATTGTCCTGTCCACATTGTCTTTTTATCCTTCTTCCCTCCTCTCCCGGGTCTCTTTCGTATTTTGTTTCTCCTCTTTCTTTTTTCTCCTTTCCCCCTCTTTTGCTGGTCTTTCCCCTCCTTAATTTTCTCCATCTCCATGTTTTCTCTAGACCTTACTTTTGCTTAGAGCCGAAAAAATAACCTTAGAGTTCACCTAATGATTAGATTCCAAATCCAATCTTCTCATTTTATGGATGAAGGCGCCTAGGCCTAGATTCTACTCTCTTCCATCTCCCTTTTTGGATTTCCTCTTGCATTTCTTACTCTTAGCTTTCTCTCCATAAGTGGGTAAGTGCCTAAATCCGAGGACCTTCTTTATCACTAAGCACAAGCCTTAGAAATGATCATTCAACCTATCTTTTGGATTCTTAATCTCCACCTTCCTTTGGACTTCCCAGACGCCAGCATCTGCTCAAATTGCTTTCTCAGTCTCACTGTTGACCAAAGAATCAGTTCCCCAGGTCTCCATTCTTCCCTGCCCTCGAAGACCAAGTTGCTGCAAAGCCTGCATTGCCAGACGTCCCCAAAAAGAACTATGATGATTGCCTCACTGCCTAAGGAAATGGACAAAAAAGTCACAGCATTTTATTTTATATTTTTATAACATGAATAAAAAATCCAATGAAACTGCTGCTTTTTCAACCCTGGGTATATTTTCTAGGAATCCATGTAATACTTGCCTTCCTAGAGTTTCCTATTTCTGCTCCTTATTCAGTAATTTCACCTGAAAGGAAACTGAAAGAGGACCCAAAGAAAAGACATCTTTTCTACCAGAACATTTTGTAGCTATAATAGCTTGAGAATATTCTCCTCTCTTGGAAATTATGTCTTCTTGATCCACTGAATCTGACTAGTACTAAAACATATCATTATTTTGGGTATTCTGCGATTCCATCATCTGTTAATTTCAACCACTAAGTGCTGCCAACACTATGGATTATGAAAGTGTATAAGAACTTATGTCTTATGACTAAACTGGTGGGCAATAAAACTTGAGAAGGATTTCTCTAAAGCCATAACAGTTAATATAAATTTCAAGTTCAGAAGCTCTTGACCTTTGACATGAAACCGCTGTTTAATAGTTACAAAAACCATCAGGGTGAAATTTTCTGATATTACTTGTTAAGTATGACTACACTTCAAATAAAGAAAATTATCTTCTAGGATTTCCAAACAAGCAGAAAAAGATAATCTTTTGTTTTATTTTGTTTTAATGCAATTTTACATCTTTCCCCCAGCACAGGGTAATTGACAGGATTTTCAACTTCAAGGATCTCAAAGTAATTGAAGTTGTCTTCTACTCTGAATTTTATAGAGTATAAATTAATTAGGCATCTCATTTGCTTTTTAGCATTTCCTTGACGTTTAGGCAAGGAATAGGAATAAGAAGTGAAATTGGGATCAATTTATTTTTTCACCTGGAAAAGCTCAGGTTAAAAAAAAAATTTGTGGGAGCTGAAAACAAATGACTAAAATGAGTTTTGAAGGTAATTTTTGGTATCTGTAAACTCCCCCTTTTAGCCCTAATTTACCAGAAATTATAGCCTACCACAAAAAAGGGTTAGTTATCACCAGAATTGTCATTCTACAGATGGGAGAAAATCACATAATGGCTTGTGGAATAAAACATATTCCCAGACCACAGATTGCAGGTCAGTTATGAGATCAATTAATTTGTTGGAAAAATGCCACTGTCATATTTAATAAAATGTAGTGAAAATAATTGAATGCAAAAAACATTTGGACAAGGAGTTAGGAGATTTTCTAGTCATTGCTCTATTCGTAGTTAGCAATGAGACTTTGAGCAAGTTACATATTTGAGGCCTGGATTTCTTGACCTGTAAAAAGGTGGGGTTGGATTCTATTTTTAACATGGCAAGATTCTAGGGATTTTATAATATACACACATAGATTGTCTTTAATTCTTAGAGGGTTAAAGGGGAAAAAAGGAAAAATAGCACATCTCATGTTTTCTGAAATAGTAACTAGTCTAGGTAAAATCTAAATAAAATTATTCCAGGCTGCAAAACTTATCATGTCCACTAATAAATGAGTTGTACTTTGTATATGTTTGGTTTTCTGTAATCAACGATTTAAAAACTCATGGGTTTATTATTAAATTATACACACACACACACACACACACACACAATTTCTTTTAAAAGGAAATATGTGACTTTGCTTTCCTAAATATATAGCCACACATGATATTCTGACAGAATTAAGTGATATCCATGGACCACAACTGCTTCAAACACATTCATAGGAAACTTCACTCCTCTTGAAAGTGGCATTCATAAGATAATGCCGAAATTTTATACAGGTTCTTTTATTCCAGATTTTGAAAGCTCATTTCACAAAAAGAAAAAAAAAGTTTCTATTTTATAGATAGGACAATTGAGTCAAAGGGATTACAATGATTTTCTAAGGAGTACAGTGCAAATCATGGGGATGTTTGGGAACAGAATACAATTTAATGCTATCTTTTTTGGGATTCATTATTCCTTTAGGCAAGATTTAAGACATTAATCTCATGATTGTTTTTGTGTATGTTTTCTAGTGTGGAAGTTCTGATTTTCCTCATTCTTATGGATGAAGGTTATGGTTATTAGGACAGTAACCAATGAGTTTGTTGAGCTAGAAGACCTCTAAAGTCTTTTAAAATTCTATGATACTACAATACTAAGGGTCCTGGATTTGTAGTTGAGGATGTAAATCTGCTGATTACAAACTGTTTTACTGTAGGGGAAGTCCCTTCACCTCTATGGGTCTCAATGAGTTTCCCAGTCCCTTTTAGTACTGAACTTCCGAATTTCCCTTCTGAATTAAGATTCCATCAATATTTCTTCTGTTTTTCCTTTTTAAAATTGGGGGACATAATAGAAGGGATGAGAAAAGTTAGAAAATCATAGTTTTTTGATAATTACCTGTTTTTAATACTACTCATAGGATAAAAATAGAATAAAGGAAGCGTGTCCTGAAACACCACTCTTCTCCCAAGTACTGTATAACAAATAAGAACCATCCAGGCATATTATCTACAAATTGCATAGGTGTGGTGTTGTCAAATTGTTTTGGCAATGCCCCAGTCATTAATTGTATTCCATATTGGTAGGACCAGATTCTTCAATTGAAGAAATCCACTCTATGGGATTCTTGAGGGATTGGTAAAGAATATAGACCAATCAGTCCTGGCAAGGCTGCCAGCATACGAAGAAATTCTTTGCCTTTGGGAACTTTATTTTTCAGTTAACACACTTTTCTGAAATGCTTATTGGAGAACTTATTTTTTCTAAATTTCTCTAAAACAATGTTTTAATATTTGTCAGAGATAAAGGAATATTAATGAGAACTAAAGGAGCAGAAAGAGAAAAGGAGACAGAAGCAAAAGCAAAAGCAGCAGCAACAGAAAGAAGAAGAAGAAAAGGAAGAAAAAGAAGAAGAAATAGGAGGAAGAAGAAGGAAACATGAGAAGACAGCATTTCTTCTGTATTTTTAAACTAATTATATCATAACTTCTCCTACAGATATTCAGAGGGAAGCTACCAAATCTCCTGATACAAAACTGACAGTGTCATGGAGATGGAATTTTCAGTGACAGTGAAATGAGTTTCTCTTGGCTAAAAACAAGAGACAAAAAAACCAACCAGTGGAAAATTCTCATTTTGAAGGAGCTCTGGCTACTCATAGTATTTCAACATCCACTGCTTCTAAGCAAATCCTTTTCAAGAGCCCCAGTTTCACTTGGAAGAAATATGGAATTGTCCCCTTAACGGGTTAGCCCATCACTTGAATGAACTGAAAGAAGCACATAGATCAGAGCACTCATTGACAAATGTGTTTGCATTATTTTTTCCTTTGCTGTTTCTTGACTCCCACTTAAGAGGATGGGATTTATTTAATTGAACTATGGCTAAGGTTAAAGTACACTGCAGACTTCCTGGCATCCATCTCCCTACAGATAAGATTACATTGACCTCGGTTTCTTTACAAAAGAAATTTTACCTGCTTGAGGTTATATTGGGTAACATGAAGTTTAGAATCTCTCCAAAATTTGCCAAGGAAACTCACTTGAAAGAATTGTGCATCTAGACATGCTATTTAATGAAAAACATCTGATTTCCACTTTCAATAGTTGGGAATTATAAATTAAATTGTATTTGGTCTTTACCTTGACCTTAATGCCTGAACTTTAGCTTCCTTCAATGAGACAATGTCTTATGGATGAGATATTTCTGGTTGGTTAATAGTTGGCTTCTAACTTTCTTTGGCATTTTTTTTTAAAAAAGGACAAAAAAAGGAATCAATCTCCCCAGCTACCACCCCCATCTCCACCAACCCTTGCTTTCTGTAAAATGAGAACCACACATTAACCCTGATCCACCTTGGGAAATTGAAACATTTTAGAACAACTATATTCAATGTAGTCAGTATTTTTCCTTGGGATTGAGTGCTGTCTCTGATTCATTTTGAGGAGCTCTTATGTCTCAACTTTCTGTCTTTGGTCTATCTTTCATTTTGTTAGTCTATTGGGTCATTAGTGTCTCTCTGTCATTATCTATGTCTTTGCATGTCTGTGTCTCTCACTGTTTCTGTCTGTCCTATTTTTCTATGTCTCTGTCAGTCTATCTCTGTCTCTCAAAGTGATCTCTGTTCTTCATTGGAACCACATATGTTCCTGAGTTGGCCAAATAGAAAAGTGGAATCATAATTAGAGTTTTCATGGGTGATGGGGTATTCAAATGTATTACAATTTAACCACCTGGGTATTTTTAATTTTTTTCCCCTCGAGGAAGAAATGAATAGTGCCTGGTCAAGTGTTCATTTCTGCTGTTAAATTACATTTCCATTCTGTAAAATTTTATTTTTTCCCATTTCTGGTAAAGCATATTGGCTTGATATATTGTCCTCGATGAATTTTACTGTGTGGGCTGCACAATTTGATATTTCTCTGAATCTCCTAGTTACTGCTGGGTGAAGTCCTATCTTTCAAAGAAAAAAAATCTTTCCCAAACAATCTTTGACCAAGTACTTTGGTTTAGTGCCAATTTTATGGATGAGAATTCAGCCTCTAAGTGAAATTCATCAGGAATTCTTCAATTCATTTGTCAAATGATGATTTTATCCAGATTGCAACCTAATATTTGAAACCTTAAGAGCTTCTCTGGCATTCTGGTTACCCAGACTCATTATCCTGCAATAGGAAATGGGAAACAGGACACTGTTTTTTGCCACCAGAGGGAGCACATATTGTTCTACGAAGACAAAGGAAAAATAAACATGAAGATAAATCTGCACATAGAAGTTTTATTATTCCACTCAAGTTGTGTTCTTTCCAATTCTAAAGAAACCGACCTAGAAACCCACTAATGGGAATAGCTTCATTGTGGGCTCTGCTTCTGGAGCAAAAAGAAATAGGCTTTCTTTTATCAAGAGGTGGGCCTATCATTAAATTATCATTAAATAACATGAAAATGAATCAACCAGAAGGCACTTAAGACTCCTTGAAGAAAATTTTTTATTAAAAGGTTTATTATTCCCTAATACATACCACAATTGGATATAAAATAATTAGATCTATATTTTAAAAGCTATTCCCACCCGGTGGCATTTTAAGAAAGCATCTGAAAACCTCTTTGGTGTTAGCTATTGTCTAATTTGGATTGAATTTTCTCTGATCATATGCAATTAATTCACTTTTATATGATGATAAGTACTCTCATTTAAATCTTGTTCATTATATTTAGATCATAGAATGATGTTGTCAATATAAAACTAGAAGCAACTTCAGAAGTCATCTATTCCAGTTCCCTCATTTTGCAAATGAGGAACCTAAAACTTAAACATTGCTTGCAGAAGGTCACACTGGAATTAGGCATAACAAGTAAGAATTAGATCCCAATTCAGTTATTGCAAATCCAGTATTTATTCTATTACACCATAATGTATTACCTCCAAATTAAGGTCTTTAAGGCATTTTTTCTCACAATAACCTACTGAGATAGCTGGTGCAATATTATTGCCCTCACTTTATGACTAAGAAAACAGAGGCTCAGAAAAATTAAATGTTTTGTCTAGGGTTACACATCATATGTAAATGTCAGAGCCTGTATTCAAACTTAGATGTCCTGATTCCACATCCTAACTTCCATTTCCACTACACCATTGTTATTGATAACAATATAATATTGTAGTACTATAAGAACACCATTTTTTTATTGTTGCTTTAAGATTAGCAAATCTCACAGGGGTGCAAACACTAAAACTGAATAGCTTTCTCTTAATCTTTCTTTTTATTTCATGGATAGAGAACAACAACAAAAACAAGAGTTGACAAATAGAAATAAATTTTTGCCTTAGAATAGATAGAAAAGTAGGTCTTTTTCTTCTTTTTCATTTTCCTCCTAAATTTTAAGAGAATTAGGGGTAAAACTTTATCCTTCAACTACTCTTTCTTTTAAATCTTAACATTTTCACTAAGTCAAAATGTGTAGTGATAAAGTTAACACATATGTATTTGTTGCAGATGAGATCTTAGAAAGAGACAAACATTATTTAAGGTTTTTACACATTTACCAAAGTAATTGACACAATTTTATATGCTCAGGTCTTTCTGGTAGCAATAAATAATTTAATGGCAGTTACTGCCTTGGGGGAGTTTATCAAAATCTTATGATTGGTCAGAAATTATATGTTGGATTATTTCAGAATTGTGAGTACTCATGGTGGTCCCATGACCAATCACCAATGGACCAAGGTTTATATAGTAGGTCAAAAAACTTAATTTATGTTACGTGGTCATGTTTGATGCCACAAGAACAGAACAAATAATGGATAGTTTTAACACCTCAGGAAACCCATTCACCATAGGCTGAATAAACCATACATAGCATCACTGAAAATCTACTCTACCTTGAACATAGAATAGCAATTTGAGGTAATGCTTGCATTCCACTGCATGGAATCCTTACCTTTTCTTTAATGAGTCCTTGTTCCTCATTACTAATATTGTACACCAAGTAGTTCTGCTTTCTTTTACTGAAAAAATACTTCAGTCATAGAAGATTGTGAGTGGAAGAGATCTTGACAGAGCAAGACCAGCAGCTTGAAGAATTAAATTTAATCTATCCTCTCAGAGAGACATCTATTCTATTTTTAAGATGTCAGAGAAGGCACTTCCAAAGTAGTTTCAAGATATTTATGTTGTGGTTGATATGTACACGTGTAGCATACTCTTGTGGGCCATCTTCCTACTTTCCATTCCTAATAGTGGGCTTGGTCACAGAAGATGGCCACTACCTTTCCCTTCATGTTTTGTGAGTCATTTATGGTACTGTTGTTCATAAGCCCTCACTATAGTGCTCCTTATTTATTATTCACTTAATATCATTAGTCATCCAGAATTAATTATTTTTTACTTAGGAATGTTTATTATGTATAGTAAGAAGAGTTGGTATAAAATATTCCTCTCAAACTTCATAATTCACTATTCCATAAGTAATTATAGAGTTCAAATGAAACTGGGCTTGAACTCAGTGGCAAAGAAATAACTTATAGCTTCTAATTCAGTGAAAAAAAAATCATTTTTTTCCTTCCTGGAGTCCTCATAAAGTTCTGAGGTCTGTGTAGCTCTCTGCTGGGTGCTGAGGATGTGTGTCATTTTAGAGTATTGAAACTACACCAAGGTCATACTTCTTGAGGCTGTCTTTTCTCAGCTCCTAGCTGGGTGCTTTATTACTGGACTAGTCTTTCTGATGACATAGGTTAGTGGGGACATATCAAGGAGGAATGTAATACTCCTTCTGGGTTCATTTCCCCTATTTCTTTCCTCAATTCTATCTTTACTGAATCTGGTTCAAGTGAAAAGTCTTCTTTCTAAAAGTATTCCCCAAACTGACCTCCTGAAATAGATACTAGAATCTCCTTCTCTAATATAGAATTATATAATTCTTTCAATCAGCCCTAGTAAGATTGCCATCTGATTTCATCCAAAGGCTTCTCAAATTCATTAACTAAGTCAGATGAAATTAATTTATGCCTTGATAGATTATTACACTGGTGCCTAGGAATTGTTCACACTTACTTTATTTCTATTTGTTTATTTTTGCTGAGGCAATTGGGATTAAGTGACTTGCCCAGAATCACATAGCTAAGAAGTGTCTGAAGCCAGATTTGAACTAAGGTCTTCCTGATTTCAGGCTGGTTTTCTGTCCTTTGTGCCACCTAGCTGCCCCTCACACTTACTTCATAGCTTTGATTGATTGAATCATTTCCCAACTCTAAGAAAGAGATCTTTTCACATGATAAAGGTACAAGGGCATATGTTACCTTGTTATTTATATTAATTTAGAGTTGGTGGCCAGGACATTCTTCTTAGAGATAAAATTTGAACCAATTTCTGAGATTACAGTAAGGAATTTCCACTAAAATCTCACATTGATTTTGTTATGTTGCAGAGATATCACAGTTCTTGAAAACTTTGCTGTGAGATTGCAAGAAGGAAGGAATTTGAATGTAGACCTTTTGGTGGATCAAATATCCTTTGTCTGAAAAGTAGCCTACTGATATTTTTAGAGGTTCATTGCTGGATTAGTAGCATGGTGATCATTTTTTTTTTTACTATTACAACTCTAAATAGCCTGTTGAATTATAGAGGAGTTGTGACTTTCATCTATGGGGATGGGAGCAACATACTCAAAATTGGAAGGAACTTCTAAGACCATCTAGTTCACCTTAAATAAGAATCTCCTGTATAAAATTCATGAAGTTATTTGCTCATTGTTTGAAGATCCCTAGTCAAGGGAAACATTTCCTACTGAGTCAAATTTGAACAATTCTAATCGGTGGGCATTTTTGTTGTCTCAACAAGCTTTTCATTTGGAAGCATCTACCTAATGCTCCAATATATGTCTTCTGGGACCAAGAATAATAAATTAGATCTTTCTTCCATCTGACAAATACTTTCAAACACTTGAAAAGAGCTTTCAAGGAGTTCTATCTTATGAACCTATGATACTTCTTAAATCTTCTCTTGCCAGTTCTTTCAGATTATCTTGAAATAACACAAAAATTTTAATTCATTTAATTACTGGCCAGAGAGAATTTGCCAATTCTTTCAGATTATCTTAACATGACATGAAATTTTGAATTCATTAAATTATAAAACTTTGAAGGAAAATTTCAAATCTTCAAACATATCGTTTTTCATAATACTTAAAGGAATAATTTCAGAAGTTAAATTTTTAAATTATATTTTAAAATATATATTCATAAAAGAATAATATCCTTTGTTCTTTGTGTAAAAATAAGTCATAACACATTAATTTACTTATTTTTTGAACACTTAGATCTCTTTCATCCATATGGTAGAATATTAATTAGATTTGACAATGGATTTCCAAACCCAGATTTTTTGCACTTCACAAACATAACTCTCCCCTAAAGAATTAATAGCCTTAGGAAGAAACTCAAATGGTTTCTCAGATATCAATCAATATGGAAGTATCATATTTTGAAGAAATTAAATGGATTATAAATATAAATATTATACAAATATATGAATGGATTTTCTCATATAAAACATAAGCATTGAAAATAAGAGGAAAGATGTGTTGAGTGAGGATAAATTGATTTTGATTTTCATTCATACTCTGAGAAAAGGTTGGAGATATCAGAAATATTCAGATATTAACATAATCTTTTGTTTGTCTCATCCAAGATACTTGTATTTTTTTTGTGGTAGAAAAGAATTGAAAATTCAAGGAATGCATATCAATTGGGAAAATGGCTCAACAATTTGTGCCAATATCATGGAAAACTATTGTGCTATAAGAAATGATGAGCAAGTAGATTTCAGAAAAAAACCTGGAAAGATTTACATGAACAGATGCTGAATGAGGTGAGCAGAACCAGAAGAACATTGCATACAGTAACAGCAACATTGTACGTTAATTAGATATGTTGACTTAGCTCCTCTAAGCAATACAATGATCTAAGACAATTCCAAGAAGGCTCATGATGGAAAATGATATCCCCATCCAAAGAAAGAATTGTAGAGTCTGAATGCTGATCAAAGCATATTGTTTTCACTTTTTGTTTTTTGTTTTTCTTTGTGGCTTTTCCCTTTTGTTCTGTTTCTTCTTTCACAAACATGACTAATGTGAAAATATGTTTCCATGATTGCACATGTATAACCTATATCAGATTGCTTATTGTCTTGGGGAGGAAGAAGGGGGAAAGAGAGAAAAAATTTGGAACTCAAAATCTTGTAAAAATATTGAAAACTATCTTTACATGTAATTGGAAAAAAATAAAATCAAGATACTTGAATCATTTATGTTTTCCAAAGATGGTGCTTTCTTAAGAGCCAGCTTCAAAATGCCACTTGCAATTTAGGTTACTATTTTAAAATGCATTCCACAGTTTATGGTAAGGCTCTTTTCTTCCTGTTTAAACTTCCAGGTTGCTCTGCTTAACAGACTGAAGTTTCAATTTCTTTTAAATTTGGATAACACGATAGTCAAGTCAAACAGTTGTGGTCTTCGAGATAATATTTACACTAAGGCAGAAGAGGCCCATGAAAGAAAAAAAAGGGCAAAGAAAAATAATGTTCAGATCATTATGGTCATGTGGAAATAATTCTATAAAGGAAGTAGAATAATGTAAATGTCTTAGGTAGTGTCTCATTGAGGTTGAGAGGTCCAGCCAATTCAGCCAACTGCCTTTGTGGTGTCATGAAAACATAACCTGAGAAAGTCATCCACATTAGGATAAATTCAGAGCCCAAAAAAACTTGGAGTGTAGGACAACCAAATAAATGCATAAGTAAGAGGGAGAATTGTTTTCAATTATATTCAATGATCTTTTTGAAATAAAAAGGTAATAGGTATGTGATTCCTGTAAAATCATTGGGGTCAACTTTTTTTCTTTCCTATATTTCCTTATACCAGCAGGGAAGGTCTGACAGAAATTTTCTGGGCTGGTATTCATTCAAAAATGTCTAATCCCTAAATTTGGAAATAAATAAATAAAAAACAAAACAAAGACTATAACATGATTTTACCATTTAGAATTTCATTGATAACTATTTTTTGATCAATCTGTAGTTTAACTAATATAATAGTAATAGTGCTTTAAGGTTTGCAAAGAGTTTTACACATGATATTTTGATCCTCACAACAACTTTGCGAGGAAAATTCTTTCATTATCTCCATTTCACAGAAGAGGCTGAGAGAAGTTAATTCTTAACAAGAATCACAGCTAAATATTTGAGGAGAGATTTGAATTCAAGTTTTCTTAATTTCAAATATTTGGCCCACTAGATCACCTCAAGAGACAAAACTTCTCTGTCAAAGAAGATCAAGATCCCCTCTGTGAGTTATACTCTCACAGAGTTGTCTAAAGTAATCAAGAAGTTGTAATTTGTTAATAGTGATCCAGATAGTATATATCAGAATTGAGACTTTTACCCAGGTCCTCCTGACTCTCTACATTGACTTTTCTATAACGATATAAAAAGAATAATAACAATAATGATAGTAACTAACATGTTATGTTGCACTTTAAGGATTATAAAGCATATTATAGTCTTTATCTCATTATCCTTATGACAACTCATTCAAATAGTTACTCTTATTATGGACATTTTACAGATAAGGAAACTAGTGCCTAAATTGTTTTAGTGACTTAACCAGCATCAGGTAATTAGTATCAGAGGCAAAATTCAAATTGAGACCTTCCAGACTCTAAGCCCAAACTTCTCTCTACTCCTCTTAGACAAGATTAAGAGATCAAATAAAATGAAAATACTGGAATCACATATTTCATTCTGAATTTCTACCTCAAGAAGACTATAAATAACAAGACAGTTCCCATATACAAAATATTTATAGTGGCACTTTTTGTGATGGAAAATAATCGGAAATAAAGCAGATGCCCATAAATTGGGGAGAATAACTATGGTATATAAAGGAGATGAGATATTACTGTGCTGTAAGAAATAATGATATGGCAAGTACAGAAAATGATAGAAAAATTTACTTGAACTGGTGGAGAGTGAAGTAAGCATAGCCAAGAAGACTATATACACAATGACCACAACAATGTAAATAGAAAGAATAACCATTCACACAAAATAAAAAGTGAATGTTGTAAAATTATAAAGAGCAAGCTTGGCTCAAAAAGAGAGATATGAGCAGATTTCCCTCTTCCATCTGTTTATAGAGGTGAGCAGTCCACATGTGCTGCACATTGCACATATTTTCAGATTTTTCCAATATAATTATGTTATGCTGATTTTTTTTCTTTCTGTTTTACATACTGTTACATTTGATGGCTTGCTGGAAAGGAGAGAAAGAGGCATAATGGAAGAAATTATGATATTAAAAAAAGACTGATAAAAATTTACTGAAACATACTGGGGTCAGCAGCGGGAATGGAAATATACCATTAAAAAGGAATTTAAAAACTAGTAATACTAAATGACTATTGAAAGAGAGTGTAACACTTCATTCTCCTTTAGAAGTTTTCTAATCTTATTTTTAGGAAACCATTAATCCCTCTTCTAGGGATTTGCTAAATATTCTACACAGTACTTAAAAATATTGACTGACTTATTTTAAAGAATAAACTACCAGTTATCTATGTGTTTAGTAAAGAGTTGCCATGTTTGATATTTAATCATCATCAATTTTCAGATACTTGGAGTAAAGTAAAATACATATAATCTCAAAACTATATGAAGCATGATTTAATTGTTCTTTGATGATTGAGAGTACATTTTTATATCTTGAAATCATCATGATTATTATTGAGAAGTGAAGAAACAGCCAATGTATATTTTCCATTTTGATGACACAACTGAAAACCTGTTCTTTGATAGGCTCCAATATATTTTCCTGGGCCCAAGATCTTATCAGCTAGTTGAATGGCTCTAAAAGTTAGTAACCACAGAACTGCAGCTTCATCCTTGGTCTAAACTTTCTGCTCTGGTTATAAAACTTTGGGCACCACCTGGGGCTATGGGTTAAGCTATAACTCATCCTTAGCCTAGTTCCTGTTCTGGAAAGTTCTGATTAAGCTTTCTTGTCCATCTACTTGTGCCTTTTTCCTTTATGTTTTATTATCATTACTCTGTATGATACTCTTCCTTGATTTTTGTTGGGTAGTAGTGTGAGAAAGCTCAGTGTACTGCTTCCTTCTACCCCATCATCTTTTTCCAGTTGATTTTTCCTAATAGTTTCATTTTAGTCTAATTCATTTAAATATTTTGATGTGGCAGTAAGTACTTAATTGAGATACAGTTATTCATGCATGGGAACAACTATCAGTTTAGGCAGGGTTGCTGGAAATTAGAATAATTCTGAAAGTTTTGCTGGATGGCCCCATTAGTTAATCTTCTTGAAGGTATAAATTTGAGGAAGGAACTAGGAAAAGTTGACATCTCTGCTACTATACTGATCCTAATAGTTACATAGAAACATCTCCACTCTTTTTCTCCTATTACTTAGTATTTAGCAAGACACTTTACAATTTTTTTCATGATATTTTCACAGTCATGATGGAGAGATGAGATGTAAATATACAGTGAGGTTCATTGTAATTGATTGTTACAATGCAAAGTGGAAAGCTCCAGGGAACTGTTTCTGTTCTGTTTAACAGTTTTTATTGATGAGAGACAATGTAGCTTAGTGAATAGAAAATTTGTTCTGAAACTAGGAAGACTTGAATTTAAGTATCTTCTCTGATGAATACTGGTTGTGTAATTATGGGTTTAACTTTTCAGTAGGGAAGAAAACTCAAATTTTAAATTATAGAGAACTTTGTTTTAATAGAATAAGTTTCTTCTCCCAGGATTTATGTATACTAATTAAATGACAAGCCTAGTATTAGTTTCTCTAGATCATTTAGATAAAAATCATAGATTGTGTGCTTATCAAATTTGTACATGATACAAAGCTGATATGGACAGATAACATGGTGGATGACTGAGTCAGGAATCAACAAAAGAATTTAGTCAGAACACTGGAATGGATTTATTAAGATGCATTTTAATTGGGATAACAGTCTTACAATTAGGTTAAAATATTAACTTCACAAGTACAAATGGGAAAATATAGTTAGTTATTCAAAATCTATTATGTGCCTACTTTTTATCAGGTATTATTCTGGGCAACATGAACAGAAAGAGGAAAAAAAACAAAATATTGTTTACATCCAAGGAGCTTATATTCCACTGGACATTGTAAGCATATATGCAATGTGGCCTTTTCCACTGATAGTTTGTTGAAAGGACACAGGTTAAACTGAAACAAATATGGGGGGGGTATAATCTGAGATCATTATGGATGAATAATGTAATTCAACAGTCAAAAAAACTTCCCAATACAATCTGAGTTTCCACTAAAAGAAGCATGACTTTAAAAACCAGATAGGTGATAATGCTATTATTCTACATGTCCGTGGTCATATCCTATTGGGAACATTGCAGTTGATATTTAGAAAGGACATAAATCAGTTCAAGAATAATGAGAATTAGGCAGTTAGGACTCTGTGTGTGTATATATGTGTGTGTGTGTGTGTGTGTGTGTGTGTGTGTGTGTGTGTGTGTGTGAGAGAGAGAGAGAGAGAGAGAGAGAGAGAGAGAGAGAGAGAGAGAGAGAGAGAGAGAGAAAGAGAGAGAGAGAGAGAGAGAGAGAGAGAGAGAGAGAGAGAGAGAGAGAGAGAAATCACTAACAGCTAGGATAAGGCGTGTATTAAAAAAAGATCCCCTATAGGGGCTGGCACTTGAACTGAAACAAAAAATAGATTCCTATAAATCATCTTTTTGGACTGCTTCAGGGAGATGATTATACCAGAACTAGAGGTATGTTTGAAGAAACTCCTTTCTTGGACCTCTAAGATTTTAAATAAATTCATTGAGGAGGCAATATTTAAAAGTTTAGGTGGTTTCATTTCTATTGTCTAGGACTTTAGACTTACAGTCATCAAAGTGGGGAATTTAGGAAAATCTCCAGATAAACCAAGCTAAACCTCTCATCCTGGTTTCAGTTAACAGAGCCTTTGCTCTGTGTGAGGAGACACCATTAGTACATTAGTGACAATAGGCAGTGCCACAAAAACGTCATTTATGTAATATTTCTAGTAGGATCAAAAGAAGAGTGAGAATCTGGTGTAAAATCCTGTAATTAGAAGCCTTTTGATCCTGTTTAGTTAAATCAAGGACTCTGGTTTATTCAAGACTTAAATATGTACCTGATATTCTGGTTATTTAGACAGATATTACTCTAATTCTCAATTTTTTTTGAGACTCATCCCCTGAATGCTTAGTGTTCTATGCAAGAATGTTTATTTTCCTATTGTGGCTTGGCATGCAGTTAAGAACAAGGAAACAACAGACTGTTTATATAGAGGACAGAAAAGACCCTCTCTTTAGAAGAAAAACAGAATAATCATATCTCCTTGAGCCCTGAAACTCTGGATTTTCTATCTCCTTAGGCAAGGTATTTAACATCTTCAAGCCTCTTTCCCCCTATCTTTAAAATGAGGAAGTTGTACTAGTAAATCTGTAATATTTCTCCCAGCTTTAGTTATATATGATCCTATGAGTTAAGATAAGAAATAACGTCAGGAAGCTATAATTTTTTTGCTAAATTTCATTGAATTTTAGTAGAGTCAATATTAAAAGGTTCCCAAGTAATCTTAGCATTATGATCTCCATTTATATGGGTAGGTAGAGATTATGATTTCTATCATTTAATTTCAAGATTATGCCTTTAAACATATTTAGAAGGACAGATGACCCTTTTAAATCTGCATTCAGTAACTAATTTTGTTTTAAGAAGATGGGCCAAATGAAATCATCCAGTTCCTTTGATTCTAGAATTGTCTACTTTGTGATAAGAGGACTGGAAGTTAATTTAATGGAAATTAGTCAGATCCTTTAAGCAAATAGTTAATGTAGGAGAAAGTTAATTAAATGAACTTTACAGGCCTGATTGGTAAATATATTAATAACAGTTGATCTGGAAGTTTCATGTAGTCACAATCTCGATGACATCATCATGACTTAGGTACCTTCATTTATTTTTATTTTTAAAGAGAAAGATTAATGACACAGTGAGGACAAATTTGTTCCTAGCATGATACGTAGTGGGGGAAGAACATAGGAATGTAGTTTCAGACTTAGAAGGGACCTCACTCATTCATTTTACATTTGAAGAGACAGAATTTAAGAGGGGTTAAACAATTTATCCAAAGTTACACAGGTAGTAAGTATTAGAAGTGAGAGTTAGTTTTGTCTAACCTTTGTTTCTTCTCCAGTGTGTAGCTTAGAAATCTGCACACAACAGATGTTTGATACATTTGTCAATTTGAAGAAGATCCAGAAAATAAGATGATTTTCCAGGACCTTGTACTTTGGGAAATCCTAGAGGTAAGTAGTAACTAGATGGACACAATTCTTTTTACTTCAACATGTAAAATATTTTCATATTATTCTGGGAACTGCCCTTTTATAACAACTCCTATATTAATGCTGAAGGTTTAAGTACTGACATTCATTTCTCAGATTTAACATCCTGTTCCATTGATTAAGTTGATGTTAATATTTTTTAAAATAACTTTTTATTGATAGAACCCATGCCAGGGTAATTTTTTACAGCATTATCCCTTGCATTCACTTCTGTTCCGATTTTTCCCCTCCCTCCCTCCACCCCCTCTCCCAGATGGCAGGCAGTCCTTTACATGTTGAATATAAATTGATGTTAATATTAACCAAGTTGTACCTTAAAATTTTTTTAAAAAAGGATTTATGAAGAATGGGTTGCTATTTTTCATTTTTAAAAAAACATCAATATTCTCCTAATTATGGCGTATGACTGTGACTTATAATTACAAATGCCTTTGAGAGCAAAAGAGATGAATGATAAGGATCAGAAGGTTGCAGCATATATATCCAACAATGACTGGCCTAAAAAAAGTTGTGGGAAAGATAAAAAAAGACATGTATGACAAGAAATGAAGGGGAATGGATCACGTAGAGAAAGGGAAGGATAATAGATAGTCAAAATATTGCCTTGGCAATCATAAAAATGTTAAAAGAACCAAAAGATTCCACAGCATTGGATATATGCTCTATAGAGGATTTCTGAAAGCTCTGGACAAGGATTACAAATGAAGAGAAGGTTGTAATCTTTACCTGGGGAAGGGAGCACCTGAAATGTCTCAGGCCTATGGAACAATTCACATTAATGGATTTTATACAAAGATAAATGTACCTAGAACAGTAAGTGAAATATGTATTTTTTCAGACTAGGTCAGATATGCTATCACTGGGTCATTGACAAGAGTGAGCATTGTTGCAAACTTTATTTTTGGTTTAATTGTTTTGAACATAAGGCATGTGAACAGTTTATTTCTAATATTGTAATCTTTAAAAAAGACCCTTTAATTTAAAAAGGAAATTGTTTTGGTCTCTCTGCTCCCTGATATTAAAGACATTGAATCATTTGTTAAATGGATATAACAGATCAACAGTATGAATGAAAAAATGAGGTGGAAATTACAGTGGAAACAAAACTATATAGTCTCAGCAAACATATGAAGAAAAGTGCAATATTTAAGAGTAACTAATCTCTATGAAGCATTCTGAACTCCTTAGAGAAAGGTGCTACCTAAAACATAAATAATACAGAGATATTTTCTCCACGTTTCTCATATCCTTTTCTGGACATAGTTTCAAAATGTATAGGGCTTCAAATTTCCATCTCACCAAAATTATATTAGGGAAGGCCTCAAAAAAGTTTCCTCTTGGGAACATAGTTTGAACCCACTCATACCTACCAAGACCACATTGTTTTTCCATCATCTTCAATGCCTGAACCCTTTCTTCAGGAAGTGAGATCTCCAGATTTTTCTTGAATAAGGTCTTGAAAGATAATTCTCATCTCTATTGATATTTCTTATTTAGGGAAGTGATTTGAAATATTACTTTTATTATCCCAGGGAACACACAGCCTGCAAATGCAATGAAAATTATTTATTGTTGAAAACTGGATTAACTTGTTTTGTAGATTACTAGTGGAGTTGGGGATAGGTGGGGTTGAGTGGTCCCAGAACTCATTCTCATGTGTTTCATTGCTGGATGTTTCTTTTGACCAGTGTTCTTTAATGTGGCTTATAGAGTGGACAAAGTTTCTGTGTAGGCATCATAGGGAAGGAGAAAGTCCACAGGTTACATGATGAGGGCATTTCTATTACAACGAGAAAGAGAGCACCCTTGGCAAAATTTTGTTTTCTCTAATGTAAACTTTTGTGATTATCTTGCAATGAACCAAAGTGGGCAATTATTTCTCAACACTATCCTCTCTCTTGAGACTTTCTCAAGAGAAGGAAGAATATTTTATTTTCTTCAGTTTACTGAGAAATAGCTCTGAGCCACTAAGTAAGATTTATGAGGCCTACATTTTTCAGAGTATTCTATTGTTTCAGAGCATTGTGGGGAAGAGGGCGGAAAGGAAGGGGAAAGAGAGAGAGAGAGAGAGAGAGAGAGAGAGAGAGAGAGAGAGAGAAGAGAGAGAGAGAGAGAGAGAGAGAACCAGAAGAAAGGAAAGAAAGAAGAAAAGGAGAGAGACAGGAAAGATTTAAGGGAAGGAAAAGAAGGGATAGAAAGAGGATGGAAGAAAGAAAGAAAAGTTTTAAATGAGGTGAGTGGACTCCTATTATTAAGAATTTGTCAAAAACAATTTCACAAAGTATGGTAAATAGTCTTCTGTTTGCATTTATCAGTCACAAAATTTTTTTCCCTAGCATTTTTGGTCTTCATTGCATTCTTCATGTAATGAGATTCAGAGAAGAGAAGGATTTACCTGTAGTAAATTGCTGGTAAGTATAGATTCTGAGAGAGATAGAGAGAGAGAGAGAGAGAGAGAGAGAGAGAGAGAGAGAGAGAATGAATGTATATGTGTGGGGGATGGAACCCAAAGGAGAAGCAGAAGCTATTTCTTTAAGCTCACAGCTTGGTTTTGATTAGCTCTGCTCTGGTTTCTCTCAGGTCTTAGGCCCTCAGGCCAGTGCTTCTTTGCATTGCTGTATTAGGCACCATTTTTTCAGAAAGCACATTTTCTTAAAAGACATGAGATCCAACCATTCATTGTTTGGTCTGCCATCTGTCTTCAGTGGGGCATCCTGCCAGGTAGTCCCTTACTGGCTAGACAACATAGGAGGCTCCTGAAAGCAAAGTTATTTTAGCAAAGGTCAGTGATCACTTTCCCTCAATAAATTGTCTCCAGATCTATGCTGCATCAGAGGATAGCAAACAAAAATGTGTGTCTTGCTAAATCAATTCAGGTTTGGCTGGACTATGTCTCTCCCTCCCTCTACCCACTCTCCATTCTCCAAACCGCCCTAGGATCTCAGCCAACAGAAATCACTAATGCAGAGATGAAGTCCTTCTCTTGCTGGAGACTGAGTAGAATGCAAATATATTCATCCTTAAAAGTGATATCTACTATATTACAAATCTACAGGCAGATTATAAATATTTTGTTCAGTTTTTCAGTTACTCTTTGTGATCCCGTTTGGAGTTTTCTGGCAAAGATACTGGTATGGTTAGCTAGATTTACAGAAAAAGGAATTTGAGGCAAACAGAGATTGAATGATTTGCTCAGGTTCACTCAGCTAGTAAGTGTCTGAGATCTAATCTAAACTCTGTTCTTCCTGACTCTAGGTCCTATAAATAAGAAAAGCTTATATATAAGAGAACGACAAATGCAGTGCCCATAAGAAGGCAAAAATCTCCATTGTATATTGTTATGGGCAAAGAGTAAAAGCCTGAAAGATAACAATACATATCCATAAATAACATCTAGTCCATTGATTGTATAGAAACCCTAAAAGTTTTAGTTAATGGGAACAGGATGACCCTGAACAGAAAATGTGCTGCATTTGGAGTTAGAGAAATATGACTTCAAAACCCACCTCTCATTTTTATTAGCTGTCCAATGGGCCACTTAACCTTTCTGATACTCAGTTTCCTCTTCTGAATAAAGTGTGTATGCATGTGTATATCTATCTCTATTTGTAGTAACTCTTGGGATTGTTATAAAGATTGAATGAGAAAATGCATTTGAAAAGAGTTTTGCAAATCTTAACGAACTGCATAAATCCAGCTATGATTGTAGGCAGAGTTTGCTTTCATTTTTTAGGGGTCTGCAACAGAAATATTAAACTCAAAAACTGGGGCAGGCCACAAGTAGCTCACAAAACTCCAGAATAAAGCCTGATAAGATTAAAATGTAATTGAGAAATGCTTAACAAAAATAACTAAAAATACAAATCAACAACATAGATATTGTTGATTTGTAGTTTTCTAAGTTAGTATGTGGGGATTCACTTCTACCTAAATTTGACAGGATTTCTCAGGAGCATACTTTCTGATTAATCAGAATTCACAATTGTGAGTTCTTCCTCCTTCTTTCTTTCCTCCCTTTCCTCTTTTCTTCCTTCCTTTCTTTCCTCCTTCTTTCTTTTTTTTCACCTTTGCAATCTCATTCATTCATATAAGTTCAAGTATCATCTTTAAAGAGATCTATAAATCTTCTATTCTAGTTGTAATCTCTTTCCTTAATAGCCTAGTCTTATGTTGCCAGCTTCTTCTTGGACAATGTTTTCCCCACTGAAATATCAAACACCATATCCAAAAAGGAACTCATCACATCTCTTCCTAAACTTGATCTTCTTTCAGACTTCCATGTTTTAGTTGAGGCCATCATTACAACCACTTAGGTTCTTAATGTAGGTGTCATCCTTGGTATCTTTCCTTTACTTACTCCCACGTCATATCTATCAAATGACAAATTTTGTTGATTCTACTTCCAAGACACTCCCACTCCAATTACACTACCACTCCTTTGGTACAGGCTCTTACCAATTATAGCCTGAAGTATTATCTTTCTAATTGTTCTCCTTGCTTCAAGTCTCTTTGCTCTCCAGTTAATCCTCCACATATTTGCCAACATAATGAATATCTTCCCTATTCCCTTACTCCTTACTCAAAAATCTTTTGTGGCTTACTCATGCTTTTAAAATGAAATGCAAAATCCTCAGCCTTTTAAAAAACCACTCTAGAATATAGTACAAATGAGGCTATATTTGAGTTCAGAAGAGAAAAGATTCTTCTAATCTTGCCTCTGATATTTACTGGCTATTATTCATAAAAATGAATAAAATTTCAGCCTCAGTTTCCTTATTTGTAAAATGAAAATAGTACTACCTCTAGGAATTACCTCACAAGATTGTTATGAAGCTCAATGATAATATATATAAAAGATTTAGTAAATTTAAGTCACCAAATAAAAACGAGTTACTATTATTATTATCCTAAAGCTCAATGCTCATTATTGATATCAATTATTATACTTATGACAATAAAATAATGGGGATTGAACCAACTAATCAAATCACCCCATCCTACTTAAAATAACTGACAAGATATTATATAAATGTTTCTTATTATTGTCACTGAATACATTTTCATTGAAGATTTTTTTTTTAGTTTTTCAAGTAACTTCTTTACTTACCTTCTAAAACAGATGTCAGTACATTTCTTTCAATGATATTAATTATTTCCACATTTATCATGCAGCAACAACAAAAAACCATGTTGTGATGCACATTCAGTCCCCACAATCATCTTTTTGGATGCTGATGGCTCTCCAGATCATGTCTATTGGAATTGGCATGAATCACCTCATTGTTCAAAAGAGCCAAGTCCATCACAGTTGATCATTATATAATCTTGTTGTAGCTGTGTACAATGTTCTCTTGGTTCTACTCACTTCACTTAGCATCAGATCATGTAAGTCTCTCCAGGCCTTTGTGAAATCATCTTGCTGATTATCTCTTATAAAACAATAATATTCCATAATATTCATATACCATAACATATTCAGCCATTTCCCAACTGTGGGCATCTACTCAGTTTTCAATTCCTTGTCACTATAAAAAGGGATGTCATAAACATTTTTGCACATGTGAGTGCTTTTCCCTTTTTTATGATCTCATTGGAATACAGACCCTGCAAGATCAAAGAATATGCAGTTTGATAGCTCTTTGCCCATAGTTCCAAATTGTTCTCCAGAATGGTTGGATCAGTTCACAACTCCACCAACAATATATTAATGTCCTAGTTTTTCCATGTCCCCTCTACCATTTATTATTATCTTTTCTTGTCATCTTAGCCAATCTGAAAGGTGTGTAGTGGTATCTCAGAGTCATTTGACAATAATTTAAAAAATTAGTGCTAAATTTTCTCTCTCCTTACTACTCCTCTACCACTATTGAGAAGGTCAGCAACCATGTAAAATTGTGCCAAATATAGTTCCATATTAGCCATATTGCAGAAAAAATAAAATTATGTGATTATTGATAGTTTTTATTTATTCTTCTGAAAACTGCCTGTTCAGATCTGTTGACCATTTATCAATTAGGGAATGGCTCTTATTTTTACAAATTCAACACAGTTTCCTAAAAATTTGAAAAATGAAACCTTTATCAGAGAAACATACACTAAAATCTTCTCTTCCCCACTTTCCTATTTTCCTTTTAATTTAGGCTGCATTGATTTTATTTGTGCAAAAATTTTAATTTCATTTAATCAAAATAATATATTTTATTTCCTGTAATTTTTTTTATCTCTGATTTGCTCATAAACTTTTCCCTTATCTATAGATCCAACAAGTAATTTTTCATGCTTCTTTTATTTATTTATTTATTATATCATTCTTTATGTGTAAATCATTTTACTCATTTTAAATTTTTAAATTATAGTATGAAATGTTAATCTTTGCTTAGTTTCTTTCAAAGTGTCTTCCAGTTTTCTCAGCAATTTCTTTCAAATGGTGAATTCTTACCCCCCAAGCTTGAATCTTTGGGTCTATCAAGCACTAGATTACTGTGGTCATTTGCTACTGTGTATTATATGTCTCAGGTATTCTACTGATCCATCACTCATTTTCCTAGCCATTATGAGATTGCATTTACTTTATTTTTTGTAAATTGATTACTACTTTATAGTTTGAAATCTGGTACTGTGAGGTTGCTTTCCTTCACTTTTAAAAATTGGTTTCTTTAATATCATTGGCCTTTTAAAATTTTTTCTGGTTCTTTAAAATAATTTTTGATAGTTTGAGTGGTATGATGCTGAATAAGCAAATTATTTTTAGAAAGAATGATGTTTTTATTGGTTTACATTATATTGTAATATAATATAATATAATATAATATAATATAATATAATATTGGCTTGACTTATGAACAATTAATATTTCTCCAATTGTTTAGATCCACCTTTATTTGTGTAAAAAAGGGTTTCATAAGGGACAGCTAGGTGGCTCAGTGGATATAACACTAGTCCTGAAGTCAGGAGAACCTATGTTCAAATCTGGTTTCAGATACTTAATACTTCCTAGCTGTGCAACCCTGAGTAAGTCACTTAACTTCAATTGCCTCAGGGGGAAAAAGTTTTCAAATTATTTTCAAATACTCTTTGGATTTATCTTGACAGGTAGACATTCAAGTATTTTATATTATTTCCAGTTCTTTAAATTGAACTTTTCTTTTTATATATTTTGGTTGGATTTTGTTGGTAATATATACCAACTTGTGACTTATTTTATGTCCTACAACTTTGCTAAAGTTGTTAATCGTTTCAATCAGTGTTTTAGTTGATTCTCTAGGAACTCTAGAGTTCTAAGTACACCATCATATCATATATAAAAAGTGATGTTTTTATTTCCTCACCGCTTATTTTTTATTCCTTCAATTTCCTTTCTAGTATTATTATACCTGGCATTTCATTTTATTATTATTATTTTTTAAAAAATTGTTTATTTTAACATATAAAAATTGGTTAATATTACTTCATTGTATGATACTTATTTTCTCCTTCTCTCTCTCACCATTGCAAAGACAAGAATATGATTTCAATTATACACATGAAATCACACAAAACATATTTTCATGTTAGCTATATCCCCAAAAGTAAGAAAGATAAAAATGAAAAATATATAATTCAATTTACACTCAGATTTCTTCAGTTCAATTTCTAGAAGTAGATAATATTTTTATAATGGATCCTTTAGACTTGTCTTGGATCACTGTATTGATTAGAGTGCTGGAGTTCTTTTATAGTTGATTATTATTGTTATTAATGTATCAATGATCTAGCTCTTCTCATTTCACTTTGAATCAGTTCATTTAGGTCTTCTCAGGTTTTCCTGAAACATCTCCCTCATCATTTGTTATAGAAAATAGTCTTCTACTGCAATCATATGCCACAACTTGGTTAGCAGTTCTTAATTGATAGTTATACCCCTCAATTTCCAAATCTCATCCATCACAAAAGAAACTGCTATTAGTATTTTTGACTATATGGGTCCTTTATTTTTGATATTTTGGGGATAGTAGGTCAAAAAGTATGCCCAGTTTTATAGATTCTTGGGCATAATTCCAAATTGTTTTCTAGTTTACAACTCCAGTAACAAAATATGAGTGTTCCTATTTTCCCCACATTTCCTCCAGCATTTTTTTTTACTGTCATGTTAGTTAGGTATTTTAGATTTAATATGAATTTCTCCAATCAATAGTGATTTAGAGAATGTTTTCATATGACTGTAGATTAATTTCTTCTGAAAACTGTCTCTTTATATTTTTTGACTCACATATCAATTGAGAAATGGCTCTTATTTCTCTAAATTTGTCTCACTTCCCTATATATTTGAGAGATGAGGTCTTCATCAGAGATTTGATGAAAATTTTTTTTAATATTACTTCATTGTATGATACTTAAAAAAGCAAAATATAGTTTCTCTGATTATCTATTTTAATTAAGTCTATTTTTTTATTTTTGTTTTGGTTGATATCATGGAAGTTACCCCTGCCTTTCTCACTTCAGCTGAAGCACAATAAATTCTGCTTCAGCTCCTTATGACTCTCTGTGCATGTCTTTCTATTTCAAATGTGTCTCTTATGAACAACATATTGTTGGATTCTGGTCTGTAATCCATCCTGGTATTTGTTTCCATTCACTTTCAAAATTATGATTATCAACTGTGTATTTACCTCCATCCTATTTTCCAATGTTCCTTTTCTCTCTCCCCTTCCCCCCTTCTTCTCTTCTTCCTTTTCTCTCTCTCTCTCTCTCTCTCTCTCTCTCTCTCTCTCTCTCTCTCTCACATTTTCTTCATTAGTCTGTTTTGCTTTTGATGCACTGCCTCCATTAATCCACTCTCCCTTATTACTCTATTCATTTCTCTTATCTCCTTTTTCTCCTATGAGCAAGATATATTTCTATATCCAATTGAGTATGAATATATATACACACATACATATATTTCTATATCCAACTGAATATGGATATATATATTCTTCCTTTTTTGAACCAATTCTGGTGAGTTCTGGTTCAACTGTTGCCTGTCACCTCACCCTTTATTTTCTCCTCTACTATAAAAGTTCTTCATTGGGTTTCTCTTTTATGACAGATAAATTCCCTCCCCCCCTTTTCCGCTCTTCCTCTTCTCCTACAACGTTTCTCTTTTTCATCTATTCATTTTTAAAAACACATTCTGACATAACTAACTTACTTCCATGCCTTCTTTCTATGTAGAATCATTCTAGATGGTTTAATAATGACAAAGTTCGTAGAAGTTACATGAGTTGTCTTCCCAGTTTAGATAGAACAGTTTAACCTCATTGAGTTTTCTTTTGATTTTTTTCTTTCACATTTACCTTTTTATGTTTCATTTGAATCGAGTTTGGCAGATTTTCTTTTTAATTCTAGTATTTTCATCAGGAATGCTTGAAACTCTTCTATTTTATTAAATATCTATTTTTTCCCTAAAGTATTATAACTAAATTTTGCTGAATAGATTAGTTTTTGTTGTAATCCTAGCTCCTTTGTCTTTCAGGATATCATATTTCAACATGGCAGCTGCTAAATTTTGTGTGATTTTGACTGTGGCACAATATTTGAAAGGGCTCTTTCTTGCTTCTTGCAGTATTTCTACTTGACGTGAGAACTCTGGAATTTGACTAAAATATTTCTAGAAATTTTGATTTTGGGATCTCTTTCAGGAAGTGATTGGAAGATTATTTAAATTTATTTTTTTTCTCCTGGTTTAAAATATGGTGTTTAAGGTTTTTTTCCTTATCATGCCTTTCAGGTACTCTAATAATTCTTAAATTATCTCTTGGTTTATTTTCCAGGCCAGTTGTTTTTTGATTTCCCAATGAGATAGTTTACATTTTCTTCTAATTTTTCATTTTTAAATTTTATTTTTATATCTTATAGAATCATTAGCTTCTGGTTACTCATTTCTAATTTTTAAGGAATTATTTTCTTTCATGAGCTTTTGTATCACTCCATCTCCTAATTTGTTTTGGTTTTTAAGAGTTATTTTCATCAGTGAAATTTTGTACCTGCTTTCTCATTTGGTCATTTTGTTTTGTTTTTGTTTTTTTTAAACTTTTTTTGGGTATCTTTTACCAAACAGTTAATTGTCTTTTCAAAATTTTCTTGCATTGCTCTCACCCTTCTCCCCATTTTACTTCTATTACTCATTTCATTAAAAATAACTCTTCCAGGAATTCTTGCCAGGTTTGTGTTGTATTCACAGTTTTCTTTGAGTCTTTGATGGTGTAGATATTTTTATATCCTTGTCTCTTTCGAGTCTGGTTCCTCGTCACCATAGTAGATTTGTTTAGTCGTCTCTGTCTCTCTGTCACTGTCTGTCTGTTTGTTTCTGTCTCTCTCTCTAATTTTCCAACCTATTTCTTGACTTTGAATTTTATGTTAAAGTTAAGTTGTGCTCTGAAGGTGGGGATAGAGTGGGATTCTGAAGGGTCACCATTCCAAACTTCAGTCTTTGAACTAATGTTTTCAGAGCTGGGGATTTGGATGTTTTTAGTACTTCCAAGATAGTGTAAACCAGGGATAGGTGTAGTCACTGCTTTCCTGAAGCTGTCTCCCTGTCCTTACACAGGGAGGATCCAGGATCTCTTGTGACAAGTGATATTGTCTGTCAGGGCATTTGATCCTTTGCAACTGTAAGGAATATTACACCTCAGATTCTATGATCCCTTGTGACAGAACACTCCTTTCCACTTTGTAAGGCTCTATAGGGAATGGAGCTGCCTAACAGTACCTGATCCTGCACTCAATGATAGCATAGGGGTCCCTTGCCATTTCTTTCTTGCCATTTGTCCAATCCCTTAACAATTCTTGGCTGAGAGTTCCCAAAACTGCTGCTGCTGCTGCTGCTTCTAAGGTCCACAGGTGGTGTTACCACCATGTATGCTCTGGCCAGGCTCTTTCCTACCTTCTTGGGATAGAAAAATGTCTCAGACTAACATTTTGTTAGTTCTACCACTCCAGAATTCAAGGTGAGACATTATTTTAAAGTTGTTTGGATGAAAACATTGGGAAAGTTTGGCTGTAGTGATTACTCTATTCTGTTATCTTGGCTCCATCCTCTAGAATCATGTCCATACTTTTGAATCAGGTATTCTTTTTTTTACTGGACTTATGCCCCAAGAAAACTATTGATAATAAGAGATTCCTCATATACACAAAAGAATTTATAGAAGTCTTTTTTTGTGATAGCAAAGAAGTAGAAACAAAATTCATTGTTGGGAATTGGCTAAACAAATTGGGGTTCATGAATGTAATAAATGTTACTGTATATTTAGAAATGATGTATGTGCTGAATATAGAGAAGCATGGAAAGATCTATGTGAACTGAAGCAGAGTGAGGTAAACAAGGTCAAGAAAACAATATGTACAGTAAGTACAACAATGCAAATGAAAAGGTCAACTATATATAAAAATGATTATAATAAAATTATAAAGATCAAGCATTACTGAAATGAAGAGATAGTAAAAATTACCATCAATTCCATTCATGGAAGTGGGAGGTATTATGCATTGCACTTGTGTTTGGATTTTTTCAATGTATCAATCAATTGTGCTGAATTCCTTATTTTCTTCCTTCCTTCCTTTCTTTCTTTCTTCCTTCCTTCCTTTCTTTTTCTTTCTTTCTTTCTTTCTTTCTTTCTTTCTTTCTTTCTTTCTTTCTTTCTTTCTTTCTTTCTTTCTTTCTTTCTTTCTTTCTTTCTTTCTTTCTTTCTTTTTTTCCCTTTCTTTCTTTTTGTCTTAAAATATCATTAGTTATATGGGATGACTTTTTGAGAGAGGATGAGAGAAACAGAAACTGAGGATAACTGTGATTATGTAAACCCAGACAATGTTGATAAAAACTTGTTAAAAAACTGTTTCACTCTTTTAAATTGATTTTTAAATGATGTTTCCCAATATTATTCTTTTGTTTTTTAATTTAAAAAAGTTTCATGAGTGTTTTGAATCATCAAATTTTGATGATCTCATATCAAAAGTTCAGCACCATACATAATTCATTCTCATTTTTCATGATCATATGAATATAGAGCCAGAGCCAGAGACAAAGGTTAGACAGATAGTGAAATAGGTCTGCTGAATAGAAGAACCAGGAGACATAGCTTTATTTTCTTTGGAAGTAATTTGTCATTGTCAAATACAAACTGGCTTCTCTTTTAGCTCTGTTCAAACAAGAATATAGTTTGCATTCTGATACTTCCTGGAAAACTGCAGGTTTCATTTATCAATGGGGTGGTTTTCTAAGCTTCATATCCGCTGTTCTAAAGGTGAGTTAAGTTTTTTAAGAAGGGTTTTGTTTAGCAATAAGTTGTTACCTAATAAAGATGGAAAGTAATAACTTGACATTTCAAACATATCCTTCAACATCCTCCCACCATCTAGATAAAACTTGCCAATTATTTGTATTATATGCTTATTGCAACTTAAGCTTTTCAGTGTTGCTCGCTGTTATGTACACTTATGATAACAGATCATTGATACTCAAACTATTGTGACACACATAAAAATCTATCTTTAGACAACGGCTTAATATCTTTATTAAAATTACTAAGATACATGATATTATAATAAACTAGTTCCTTTCTCAGAGGAATGATCTGCATTCTAAATTCAACACTGAATAGGAACTATGTGGCACAGTGAATAGAGCATAGACCTTGGATTTAGGAAGAGATGAGTTCATATCTGGCCTCAAAAGCTTACTAATTGTGTGATCCTGGGAAATCACTTAACTCTGTTTACCTCAGTTTCCTCATCTGCAAACATGAAATGGAGAAGTAAGTGGCAAAGCATTCTAATATTTTTGCCAAGAAAACCCTAACTGAGATCACAAAGAACCAAACATGATTGAAACTCCCAAACAACAACAATGAGGAGTCATATGGAAGAAAGGAACAAAACTAGTTAAATTCCCCCTTCCCCTTTTTATTCCTGATAACATACCTATAATCAAGGTAATAGAATATTATTGTCTTAAATAAGAATGATAAAGTGTTTCCAATAAGGCATTTATGTATTTTTTCCCTTGGCTTTCCACTCCAAATCATTTCTCAAAATTATGAAAAAAGCACATAACCTATTTAATGCTAATTAAAGAACTGAAACTAGAACTTCCATCTCCTAACTTGCAAACCAAAAGTCTGATTAATATTATATATGTACATACACATATGTGCACATACACACATGTATATATGTGCATGCATGTATGTGTATATATTTGTATATATAGTGAAACAGGTCTGTTGAAGACACACAGCAAGACACATAGTTTGATAAATCAATTATCAGAGTTGTTTCTCCTCCCCCTACTAATGACTATTGCATCTCTTCAATCCTTTTTATTCTATGTAAATCCTGTCTACATATTTTCATAAATACTTCAAATCTGTTCTAAACAACATGATGGAATTTTTTCTTCTCATTACTTTAAATACATCAAGACATTATAATCTTAATATTATCTAGCTCAGTGAGTTCAAGTCACATGGACCAGATAAAATACATGCTTGAGACAGCTAGGTGGTTTAGTGGAGAGAACATTAGGCCTGGAGTAAGGAAGCCCTGAATTCAAATCTTGCCTCAGAGGCCAACTAGCTTTAAAACCCTAGACAAATTTCTTAATCTTTGATACAGTTTTCTCAATTGTAAAATGGAGACTATAGTAACACCCACCTCCCTGGGTTATTGTGAGGCTCAAATGAAATATTTGTAAACTACTGGGCACAGTGCCTGTCACATAGTAGGCATTTAATAAAAGCTTGTTCTCTTTTCTTCCCCTTGAGTATTGAAAGAACTTCTTCATGGGATTAGCTAAATCATTGTCAATGATAACTGAAAAGATTTGGGAAAAGTATTGTGGGTCTGAAGAAAGATGAATATTGTCCCGATTTTCAAATATGGAAGAAAATGAAATCAAACTATAGATCAGTTAAAATGATTCTGATTCATGACAAAATTTTAGAACATATATTATTCAAGAAATGGTTAGTTTTCTAAAAGGAATTTAATCACAAATAATTGACATGACTTTATAACAGAAGAACTTACCAGACTAACTTTATTTACTTATGGAAATATCATAGACATGGGATAACCTAGTTTTTTTTTTTTTTAAACAAAGCATTTGATGAAATCTCTCATGCTATTCTGGTGGGAAAAAAATTAAGACACCAGATAAATGATAGTGTGATGAGATGGATTTAAAATTGGTTGAAGGATCAGACTCCAAAATAAGTGCCTAATAGTTTGGTTTTATCAAAGAATGAGTGGCATGCTCATAGGAGTTATACTTAATCCTTAATTCTTAAACTATTTTTTACTAATGATATTAGGAAATGTACAGAAAGCATGTTTATTAAATTTTTAGATTCCACAAAGTTGGGAGGAATAGACAATACACTGAATGACAGATCTGAAAAGATATTGAGAAGCTAGAACTTTTGAATCTATTAATATGAAATTCATTAAGAATAAATATAAATTCTTATACATGCATTAAAAAAATAGAGAAATTCATGAGAGAAAAAAGCATATTTCAGTAAAGTAATATAATACATTACAAGTTAGAGCTGGAAAGTATCTTAGAACTGCTTGAGCAAAATTTTCTCATTTTACATATGAGAAAACTGACCCAATTTTAGTCTGACCACACTGAAGTATTGTTTTCATTCTGGCATTTCATTTTAGAATGGAAATGATAATCTAGAAGTCAGCCTGAAAAGGGAATTCAGAAAATAGGAGAGATAAGATTTAGTTAAGAAATAGAGGAAAACAACAGAAAGGAAAGGTATCTCAAGCAAAATAGAGATATCCAATATTTCATGGAAAAATGGGCATTATAAAAGACAACAGTAGTGGGGACTTAACAGAAGAAAAGATATTAAGAAGTGGAAAGAATATACAGAAGAACTATATAAGAAAGAACTTGGTATGGTTATTGATCTAGAACCAGACATATTGAAGAATGTAGTCAAATGGACCTTAGACAGCATTGCTAACAAAGCTACTGGAAGGAACAGATTACAGTAAACTATTTAAAATCCTAAAAGATGATAGCATTAAAGTGTTGCACTCAAATGCTAGAAAACTCAACAATGGATCCCAATCCTAATGAAAGGTAATGCTAAAGAATGTTTAAATTATCAAACAATTATGCTCATTTTATATATCAGCAAGGTTATACTTAGAATTCCGCAAGCTAGGCTTCAACAATATATAAACTGAGAATTACAAAAAGTGTAGGCTGTTTTTTTGAAGAGGGAGAAGAACTAGAGACCAAATTGCCAACATTTGCTAGATCATAGGGAAAGCATGGGAGTTCCAGAAAAAAAAATCAACTTCTGTTTGTTTGACTGCACTAAAATCTTTGGCTGTGTGAATCACAACAAAATGTGGCAAGTCTTCAAAAAGAAGAGGGTAGGGGCAGCTAGGTGGCACAGTGGCACAGCCCTGAAGTCAGGAGGACCTGAGTTCAAATGTGGCCTCAGACACTTAACCCTTCCTAGCTGTGTGATGTTGGGCAAGTCACTTAACCCCAATTTCCTCAGCAAAAACAAACAAATAAATAAAAAGGAGAGTACCAGATCATTTTACTTGTCTTCTTAGGCATCTGTATGCATCAAAAAGCAAATGTTCAAATGAAAATGGCTTAATATTAATCCTTAAGATTAGGAAAGACTATATATTGTCACTTTGTTTATTTAACTTATATGCAGAATTCATCATATAAAATGTCAGACTGGATGAATCAAGAGTCAGAAATAAGGATGCTGAAATATCAACAATTTCAGATATGCAAATGATACCATTCTAATATTAGAAACTAAAGAGGAATTAAGAAGCCCCTTGAATAAGGTGAAAAAGGAGAATTTTATAGTTGGCTTAAATCTTGACATTGAAACAGCTTTGATCATGAAATTGATCCCAGCACTTTCTGATAGAGAAAAATGAAATGGAAACAGTGTCAGATTTTATGTTCTTGAGCTTAAAGGTCACTGCAGATAGCAGCTATAGCCATGAAAGGAAAAAATACTTTCTTCTTGGAAGGAAATCTGAATAGCATACTAAAAAAAGAGATATTACCATGCTGACAAATGTTCTTGTAAGCAAGGTATGGTTTTTCCAGTATATGTGTGGCTGTGAGAGATGGACTATAAGGAAAGATCAAATAATCAGTGCTTTTAAACTGTCGCTCTGGAGAAGACTTTTAAGAGTACCCTGGACAGTAAGAAGGTCAAATCAGTCAATACTTAGAGAATTTACTTTACTTCAGACTATTCATTGCAAGGACAAATGCTAAAGCTGGAGATTAAATACTTTAGTAACATAATGAAAAATTGGACTCATTGGAAAAGACCCTGGAAAATGGGACATCAGAGGATGAGATGGAGAGATAGTATCATGAAAGAAATGAACATGTGTTTGGACAGACTTCAAAAGATAGTAGGAAACAGAAGAGCCAGGTTTTTATGATTCATGGGTTCACAAAAAGTTGGACATGACTAAATGACTGAACAACAATTTTTTGGTTAGTGACTATTATAGTCTGCTTATATTTACCATTGTCTTTCTTTGTATCTGCAGTGCTTAGTACTGCAGTTATCTAATATATATTAGGTACTTGACTGGTTGACCATAGAATTTTTTTGATCCATTTTGTTATTTGGCATTTTGATTCTTCCATGATTTGTAGCCATATTGCAATATTTCTAGACTTAAATGGTGTTATGACCTTATTAATAAAGGGATCATCTCTAACAATGTAGATTGCTGTCCATCCATACCTTTACATTTTATGTAATCCTTTTCCTTGTCAGTCCTCCAAAGATGATCTATTCAACACACTGAATTCTTTGATCTAGGTCATTTGATATTTTGTGAATACATATGCAGAACTGCAACTAGGAACTACAGTAGATAGAGAAATAATCTGTTGTAAAGAATACCTAAATGCAAATTCAGCCTCAGAGTTTACTATTTACATGATTCTGGACAAATTGCTTTACCTCTGCCTGCCTCAGCTTCTTCATGTGTAAAATAGGGATAATAATAAGACCTACCTACCAGGTTTGTTTTGAAGATCAAATGAGATAAATATTTATATATTTTTTGGCAAACCTATAACTTTATAAATGTTAGCTAGTAGCTAGTTAGCTACTGTTTCATTATGTGTCCAATCCACTTCTAATAATGTATTTTCTGGATATCTTTGCTCCACTTCCTTCAAGCAAGCCATTATTGATAATATGCTGCAGCATACTTGCAATTGGCCAATTGTCTCTTGACCTTTAGAACATCTAAAAATTGTAGCTGATACTACGATTTCATCAAACTCCAGACCTCTATGAACCTCCTTAGTGATTTCCAGAATGATTCAGTAATGATTTGCCCCACAATCTACATAAAAAACCCCTAAATTCATCAAGAATAGAGGTATATCACTGGTATATTGGATCTGAAGTAAGGGATACCTGAGTTCAAATCCAGGCTCAAACATCTATGTCCCAGAATTTTTGGATAGATCAAATGGGATAATATTCATAAAGTGTTCTGAAAACCTTAAACTGCTATATAAATATCAATATTGAACATATGTCAGTGTTGTCAAACTCAAAATATAAGGAGTTGCAGATCACATAATTGACTTAGAAAAACATGTTAAATTATTTATTTTATTAGATATTTTTAAATTTAATTTTAATCTGGTTCAGATTATACTCTGCTGTAGCCATAATGCAGTCTAGGAGCGGAGTATGTAAAAACTTTGGTCTATGCTATAATGTAAAATTATTTGGAGAAAACAGTAAGTCTAAAAGTATCTGGAATAAAAACTAGAAATGGGCAATAAATCTTGACCAAAAGTGAATAGAAAAAAGGGAAATGGATTGGATTGCTTTTGGAAAATTTAAGAGTATTTTTATTACTTTCAAGAGCTCCTTTGCACAAAAACTCATCTTTACATGAAAATCTTTTAAGAACCATATCAGTTAACCAAGAGTATGTAAGTATTCAAAATATTAGAATTTTTCCCACAAATTTCTCATCCCCCTTTTTTCTGAACAAAGAAAGGAAATGACTTTTTATATAAAAGCTTCAACATTCATAAAGTTTTTAGAGATGGTGTTCTTATATTCTTTTCAAATTCTTTTCCCCTTATTAAATATGAGTACTTAATTTCATATGCAGTTATGAGTTTATATATTGAATAGTCTCAGAAAAAGAGGCTATCTCTGCTGACCTCAAGAAAAAAAATCCTTCTAGATGCTTTCATATCTTTTCACTTAAAAACATTCAAAACTAGGGACATGATTAGCTCTAGATCTGACCTTAATAGTAGGTGAAATTATTTGTTACTAGGTGAAATGACTTGATTAATCTTAGAAAAGGCCCCTCTATCTGTGACATCTTTCTGTACCACTGAGTAACACTTGAAAATTCACACTTAGAGATTCGTTTGTGTGTGTGTGTGTGTGTGTGTGTGTGTGTGTGTGTGTGTCTCAAGGACCTATCAATTTTTCAAGAATTCCTTAATTAAATTAATACATTACTGCAAGGGGAAAAGACACAAACATTATCAGCTTACATCTTAAATTGTTCTTAGAAAGATAAGATCCTGAACAGGTAAGGAAGAAATATATGAAGTAAATGATCAGAGACACATTTGAAAGGGTGTCATACACAAGCTTTATTTCCTAATGTTGCCTTGGGCTGCCTCTGGAAATCAAGAAGCATAAGTCTATTATCCCTATTGTATACAACAGGAATGAAATCTACTGTTGAATTGAATGATATCCCTCAAATGAGTCTAGATAATGAAAAAAAAATAGTGCAGTTATGATGTTCAATGGAGTTCAATTTATCCAGTGAAACAACACTCCCTTGGAAAAGAAACAAGAAACATTCTTGCTTAAAATTCATCCCTCCCAGAATAGATACTGATTTGTCACTGATGCATGATTTCCTTAATCCTCTGCATCATTTTATAGAAAGTCTCAGGAAGAAAACTAAGTTGGAGACAGGATTTTGTCCCAGATGCATGGTGCACATGAAATTCTGCAGTAAGATTCTAAAAACTTTTGATCATATGTGAGATTTTTTCTCCTCCTTTTCTTCCTCTTTCTTTTCTTCCTCCTCTCTCTCCTCCTCCTCCTTTCTTTTCCTCTTCTTCCTCCTCCTCCTCTTAGTCTTCCTTGTCCTCCTCCTCCTTGTCCTCCTCTTCCTTTGTGTTTCTCCTCCTCTTCTCCTCCTCCTCCCCAGGCTGCAAATACAGAGACTATTATAGTTTATTGCAATGGGAGTTTTGACCTGCTTCATTTTTTGGCCTAGGCTAGTTCACCCTTTCTTAGCAGATTAGTGGCCTTTCACTCCCAGGATTCAATATATTCATGTTGGACCCAGTATTAATATCTGATTTGCGTAGTCTACTGAAACTCATAACTTTTGTTTCCCTAATTTTAGAGAACTAATAGGTGCAGCATGGCAGCAGGGATTACTGATAAGTGCTACCACATCTGGCTAATTACAATATTCCCAACGTACAACTGCATACAGAGAAACAGGCCTGAAATTTGTGTATATCTTGTTTCCTTTTTGTCTTGGGAAACAAAAATCTCAGAATTCTTTATAATGTGAAATATTATTATGTTTTTCACCTTCATCCATTTCCTTCTGGCTTCTTTCATTTTATAAAATTTCTAAAATTGACCTGAATACAGTTGGAAATTATTGAACTTTCCTTTAACTAATGTTGATGCTCTCTCTTTCCATCAAGTCTTCACTGATCCTTGTTCATATGCTGAAGAGGGTTGGTGCTTTTTAATCTAAATTTATTTTGCAATATTCTTTCTACTACATGAAACCTTTTTATTAGGAATTTTATGGCACAGGTAAATGGTGACACTGCATTTTAATCTTCAAATTTAGAGACCAAGTCATTTAAGTTCTTTTAAAAGGACAGAACTCAAGGATGACAAAACTGATATGGCTTTAGGAAGATGTAAAGGGAAGATAAACCACATGTATCCTGTTTTTATGAGTCATTTTATACTATAGGAAATATTCACATATCATATCATTATGACAATTTAAAAAATAAAAATTTTGATACACTGAAATTCATTTTGAATTTTAAAAACTATTTATTATTTGCCTTCTGAAACTTTTAAAATTATATCATTTAATAAATTAGAATAATAGAAGGGGTCTCAACTCAATTTCTACTTAAAGTTCAATCAGTCAATAAGCATTTATTAAATATTTAGGGACACAAATAAGAAAAAGAAATATAGTTCCTGACCTTAAATTGCTTGTAATCTAATGGGGGTGCACAACACACATAAGGAAGTTGGGACTATTTTTTGGGGGGGAGAAGGGAGGAGGTGCCAGGAGTATCCAGCTTAGAAACATCTTGCAGATGGAGGATGGAATGAGTCGGAAATCCAGCTTTTACCCTTTAATAAAGAAAGTTTTTTGGGAGGAAATTGGTACTCTGCTCACAAGCTCTCCAATAAGAGGGGTGAAGAAATTTAGGAAGATGAAAGAAGTCTGAATTTCCAAGGTTGAAGTATCATTACAGTGGTAAGAACAGAAATGATCAGCTTATCCTAGGAGGGGTACCTTATTTCAAGCAGAGACCAATGCAGAGTCAAAGATGAAGAGTGGAGGGAGGCACTATTAAGCAACTACTTAGGTTCTATCCTAGACACTGTGGTTACAAAGAGAACAATGAAGTTGCCCCTACTATCTTGGAGCTTATATTCTATGAGGTATACATACAATATATGCATAAGGGTATGTACAAAGTGATTTTGGATGGGACTATTAAGATAGATCTTTTTTATATAAGCTGTGTCTTAAAGGAGACTAAAGAAACAAATAGGAGGAGAGAGTTTTGGGCCAGAGCAAAGCCACAAAGATGGGAAATGCTATGGCATGTATGAAGAACAATAAGAAAGCAAGTCTGACTAGACTGTGAAGTCCAGGAAGGGAAATCATGCAACAATCCTGGAAACATCAGTTGTGAAAAGCTTTAAATGCCAGAGGAGGTTATATTTGATCTTAGAGGTATAAGGGAGCCCTAGTGTTTGTTGAGAAAGGAAGAGACCTGTGCTTTTGAAAAACAAACTTTAAAAAATCTATACAGTATAATCTCATCAGAAGTTTTGACATTAGATATGCTGTCATCAATTCTTTCTTCTGTAATATAGAAGGAAAGATTATGATCTTTTAAGTTTGTTGCATACAGAAACTAGAAATGATAATCAAATAGATCATTGTGATAGGTTGGTAATGCCATTAACTAAACAAAGCATTGACCCTCTTTGTACTTGTGTAAACCTGGGGATAATTCAAATCAGTTCAGTAAACATGAATTAACTATATACTTCAAGCAGGGAACCATTCAAGCATACTAGGGCTAATGTATACAAAGATAAAAGAATAAATAGTTGTTGCCCTCAGAGAGTTTGCATTTTATTGGTGAGTTCAGCATATGAAAGTTAACATAAGTAACTTCCAAAGGTGGAGGAAGGGAGGGAGAAAGGGGGAGAAAGATGGAGATAGAGAGAGACACAGAGAGAGATAGAAGGAGCTAGAGACAGACAGAGACAGAGAGGGACATAAAAAGAGAGACAGAGAGAGAAGGAAGGAAAAAAGAGAGAGACAAAGCAGAGAGACAGATAGAGATAAAGAGACAGACAGAGACAATCAGACAGACAAAGAAAGAGAGAGAGAAAGACAGAAACAGAGATAGAGAGAGAGAAGAGAAAGAGAAAGAGATAGACAGAGATAGGGACAAAGACAGAGTCTGTCTCTGTGACAGAGACAAAGAGGGACAGAGGGAGTGAGGGAGGGATGGAGAACACATTAATAAATGGGAGCATTAGGAAAGATCTAATGTTAAGAATTGATATCTGAATTGAGCTTTGAAAGAAATTAGGGATTCTAAGAGAGGGGAATACATATTGGACATGAAATATCACCTATATGAAAGTGTATTGGAGGGAGGATATCAAATACTTGACAGTATTACTAGATCCATTAGAATACAGTTGAAAGCATATGATGAGAAATAATATAAAATAAGATTTGAAAGGTAAATGAGGTCCAGAACGTGGAAGACATTAATTGCTAAGCTGAGTATATTGTATTTTAGAGGCAATAGATAGCTACTAAAGATTTCTGAGTAAGGTACTGACAGAATATGCCAATATAGGAATATTATAGTATGAGGTATTGAGGTGGGCTAGCTTGCTAGCTTTTTTCAGAGTTGTTCATTCGCCTTTGATGTCTGCTTTTCATCTCTCATCTTTGGCTCAAGAAGTTGTAGTATGTGCGAAGCCTAGAAAATTTATCTTGGAAAATGGACTAAATCAAATTGAAGGTAACTGAGAGATGTCAAAGTCATTGGTGAGTTAGGGGAAATGTCTACATTAAACAGGTGAAGATTTCCCCTAATGGAATAAGGAAATGAGAACAATTGGTTCCAATGGCTGAAACAATCATTGTGGAATACTTACTGTTTACTTAAACATCAAAGATTAGACTAGGGAAGAGGGAGATTGGAAGAATCTCTGAGACTCATTAAGAGGCTATTGCAATAGTCTGTGTGGTAGATAATGAAGTTCTTAACTAGGGTAGTGACTATGTGAGTAAATGGAAAGGGATATATGTGAAAGATATATATGGGGAGGTAGATGAGAACAGACTAAGGGTTGAAAGAAATGAGTTAAAGACTTCAAAGTTGCTATCATGGGTGACTGGAAGGCAGATTAGGAATTCAATCAAAAGTGGGACATTTTGGAGGGGATAAGATATTAAACATTCTGTTTTTGGACTTGTTGAGATTTAGCCACTTATTAGACCTACAGATGGAGCTGTGGCAGCAGGCAATTGACTGGACAAGAGCCTAGTTAAGGACAGATAACATCATGGGAACTGATGAAATTAGCAAGGGAATATGCTAGAAAATTAAAAAAACAAAACAAAACACAGAACAGCTTTAGGAGACCCTCAGACTTAGTTTTCAGGATTAAGGATGCTGATACAGCAAAGGAAACAAAGGGATTGGGTGAGATATTGGTACTTGCGTTCTCCCCATCTTCTATGAATGTTGTAAAATTAGTGACATAAAACATGAAAATGGTTTTGTGTTTTAAATTGCTTTCTGCCCAAGTTTCACCTTGTTGGTACAGAGACTTTGAGGTTATCCGAGTCCTGGAATGAAGCTCTTGAAGTCCTTTTGAAGTTCTTGGGCATCTAGGTGATAAAGTAGCTAGAGGGGCAGGTCTGCAACCAACAAGACCTGAATTAAAATTTGATCTCAGACTCTTATTAGCTATGTGACTCTGGGAATATCATTTAACCTCTATAGCCCTAATTTTTTTCATCTTTAAAATGAGGATAATAATAGCATCTACCTCCAAGAGTTGTGGTGAGGATCAAATGAGATCATGATTATTAAGTGCTTGGTCTAGTACATGGCATAGAGTAGGTAATAACTATATAAATGTTAGCCATTGTGTTTGAGAAACGTTCTATACTTTCTGGAAGTTGCTTAGTGATAATCAAAAAGTAATTCTAATTCAAAGACAACAGTATGAAGTTGGAAAAGTTAGCTATAAAGTTAGGAAACCAAGTAATAGAAATCAGAAAGGTCACTACTAAGGAATTAAGCATTTAAGTTATAGTACTATCACTAATCTTTAATTTAGACAATTGGTGGCAATGATTTTTTTTTTTCCTTCTTGGATATTTGATTTGGTTCTGATCAGAAATCACTTATGGTCTCCCACAAAAAACAAAGGTACCATCTCTTTTTTTCTATAAGCAGTTAGAAGTAGGTTCTATTTAGTTTTCTACATTTGTGTGCCCATTTTATTAGTTTCCTTAGATTTTTCTATTCCCTTTCAGTTTCATAGATCTTTCTTCTGAGTGATTCTATTCTTTGCTCAGTTGTTACCTGCACCCCTATGCCCATCTGTTTTCCCCAGTCCTATTTATTGCCTCTCTTCCCTGCCCCCGTTCTTAATGTTGGATTAAGATTGACTAAAAATTGCAATCGACTTTAACTTTTTACTTATCCTCAGAACAAACTGAATTTTGGATTTCATGAAACATTTCAAGCTAATTTCTCAGTATTTTGGGATCATGAGAATGCAACATTCCATTCTGAAGCATATCATCAAGCACATTTTCCTTAGTTTCTATGCATATTTGGAAGAAAATTCAAACATGTATTTTTATTTATACTCAGTGCAAGAAAACACTGATTCATGAAAGTAATCTGATATTCCCAAAGCCCTTTGAAGCCTTAAAATATTTCCCCCCTGTATCTTCTTTTTGAAATAGAGACAAAATGATCACAATTCTCTTAAGAATTTGCATTCTGTATAAATATGAAACCTTTCAGATGGGAAGAAATAAAAAAAATACTGTCACTCATTTTTGATTTTTATTTATAGGAATGAACTCTAGAAGCTTCTGTGATGGCAAATGACTAAAGGCTCTCCAGTCCTCCAAGACCGAGTTCCTGAAGAAGAAACACATTAATAGATATAATTCTGTTGGGTTATTATCAGGATGTACTATTAATTAAATATTTTCTTCTTTGTGAGGGGTGTTTTTAAGGACCCAAAGATGATTTAGGTATGGGGAAAGGGTTCAAATGTGAATCCCTTGAGGTAAAGGATTGTTTCTGTTTTTTTCTTTCTTTATATCCCAATGGATGAAACATGGATGAAACACAATAAATACATATTGAATTCATAATTTATGCAATAGAAAAAAAATTTATGAAATCTGAAATTTTAAAATGTTTTCAGAGTAATTGGGGAGTTAGCTAGTTAAGGTGATACTTTTTTTGGGAAAAAGATAATTTTGTAACTCAAACATCAAATTTTAGTTCATGTGATTTTTTGATATCATGTTTTATTAAAGTAAGGTCTACCTGTACTTGGAAGTACCTTTCATTTTAGTAGGTAAGAGACTCAGCTAATTTCAAATTAACAAGTATTTATTAAACATCTATCAGATATAAAGCATTGTACTAGACTATGGGGATATAGATAGAAATGGAAACTGCCTTTGCCCTCAATGAGAAGCTTATATTTCAAAGGGCATAGAGTGGGGGAAAAGGATACAAGATAGTTCGATGATATATTTATATTTATCACCTGGCACTAAGCACAGGATTTTTTTTGGCACATAGTAAGTATTCAATAAAATTTTATCATTTATTCATTCTTTTATTCATTCATTCCTCTCCGTTCCTTCATTTTCTAGCAACTTGAAGGATCAGGAAAGGGTTCTTACAGAGCCTTCCTAATATCAACCATGAAAAAAAAAAACCTAAAGGTTCTAAGAGCTAGAGGTAAGGAGAAATAGAAGATTGAGCTAAGATAATAGCACATGGGCTAGTTTGGTTAGAAGTTAAAATGCATAAAAGGAATAGATGAATTAAGTGTAGAGAGGCAGTCTGGGTATATATTGTGAAAATTTCTACAATGCCAAGCTGAGCTATTCCTATTTTGTTTTTGAGCTACTGGAGATGATTGAAAAGGAAAGTGACATGGTCACATTTGTAATTTAGGAAGATTATTTTAGAAGTGTTATGAAGGAGAGGCTGGAAAGCCAAAAAGCATTTTAGATATAATCTAGTCCAATTTCATTTTTAGATGAGGAAATTGAGACTCCTAGAGGTTAAATGTCTTTCCTAGGGTCACAAAGGCAGCCAGGAGAGCAAATATTTGAACTCAGTTCCTCCAACTCTAAATGCTTTGCTTTTTCTTTTCTTTTTAATGTATAGAATAAAACAAGCATTTCCATAACACAATATTTTATATATATATATATATATATATATATATATATATATATTATATATATATATATATATATATTATATATATATATATATATATATATGATTGCACATGAACCTGCAAATCTATTGTAAACAGCTTGCTATGCTTGTTAAGTATACAATAAAGTTTTTTTCCCTTCCCACTCTCACACTAGAGACAGTTACCATTAGATACAAATGTGTGTATGTGTATGTGTGTGTGTGTGTGTGTATATATATACACATATATGTATATATATGTAAAATTATTCTATGAATAGTTTTATTTAAGAGTTTTTTTCTGGGTGCAGATAGTATCTTCCTTCATGTGCCTTTTGTAGTTAATTTGGATATTTATGATAGTCAAAATGCATTATTCCCTCATAGTTGTTTTGAAAACAATATTGCTGTTACTATAAATGCTGTTTTCTTGGTTCTGCTCATTTCACTCTTCACTGTTTTGTGTAAGATGCTTTTCTAAGATCACTGAGTTCATTGTTTCTTATAGCTCAGAAGTATTCCATCATGAATACATATCACAATTTGTTCAGCTTTGCTCTTTCTACAACATTATGTTGTCAACTCAGTGTTTATAAAAAACTTTCTTTGGCGATACAAAGGATTATTGTTGGGTCTTGGAAAGACTTTATCAATTTAGGATAATTCTGGCTGTGGCTCATGAGAGGTATGATTAAATTTATTTCAGTTTATTCTGTTAACAAATAGCCCATTTGTACATTATCTGAATGCTAGCAGTGGGAATGGGCAGAACAGTCCTGATTTCAAAGCAGAGAGAAAATCTGGTTACTGAACCAGTTGATTTCATGAATGATTATATTGAAACTGTAAGGCCAGTACAGTACTCTGGCACCAATGATACTTCATTAATTCAAGTCACTTGATGATGTAAAGAAGACATTATGGTAAGAATATGGTACCTCAGAGTTTTATGTTTGACTTCAGAATTATAGCTGGCATTCATATAATGCTTTAGGACTTGCAAAATCTTTTACACACATTAATTTGATCCTCAAAATAGGGAAGTGTTATTATTATCCCCATTTTTACAAATGGGAAAACAGAAGTACAAAGAGGCTAATCTGATCAGGTCATATAGATAGTAAGTGTCTGAGTTAGGATTTAAACTCAATTTTTCCTGTTTTCAGGTCTAGCTCTTTATCTACCGAGCCACATCACTGCTATAAAACCTGGGACAATTTTTTTCATTACCTCTAGATCTCAGTCTATTAATCTGTAAAATGAGTAAGCTGTAGTCTGATCATCTGATCTCTAAGATCTTTTCCAGTTATAAAAATATCTTCTTTAATTTTATGATTTGTTCCTTTCCCTTTTTCTTTGTGATTTGGTTTAATACAACATGGTTTGGTGGTAGAGTTGAGGTGGGAGTTGGATATTTCCTATAAGCCTTAATAAAAACCTCACAATCATAGAGTGATAGCTCTAATGCTGAAAAAGGACCTTAAGTCTCAACTAGAACAGGCCCTTTATACTTTGGATGCAGACTTCACAGAACTGAAAACAATTTTTTGAGATGCAGAAATAAGTTACTGGTTTAGTAGAGGCTGACCAAAGGATATCAATTATTACCCTAATCAGAAAGTCAGAATCATTGAAATATGGGAGAAAAAAACAGCAGCTGTTGCCAATATCCCTAATGAGTGTTGCTAGACTGTCTCCTATTTTGGGGTTGTCTATAAGCAGTAGATAAAATCAAGGAGATGGTTGCCCTAAGGATTAAAGTTTACAGTGGATCCTTATATTATGATAGTAGAATTGTAGAGGAAGAAGGGAAAGGGAACAAAATGAAATATTTTTTAGAATCTCTGGGGAAACTGGTTATCTGGATGTTTTTCCCTATGTGTCCAAGTTTTATGTTCCCTTGTATATCATGCATACCTTGTAAAGCAATGTTCTGAAGTCTTGAGTATGTTTAAATTTAGGCATTGATGGTTCAGTATTACAGTCTCAATCACTGCCAAGTCCTTCTCCATTTTCTTGGATAAGCCTATTGAATAAATAATGGAAACCTATCAGTCAGCATTTGGGGACTCTTGATGCTTTGGGAATTCTATAATATAAGGAGTTACCTGTTGGAATCCTTACTAACTGCTAACTAATTAGAGTTGATCTAATCTTACAAGAAGATGTTTTGGGCAGAAGTTGAAACAAGGTACTAAGTAGAACTAATTAATACAAGGCTTGTGTTCACACCTTTACTCATTGGAGTTCAATGAGTTCACACCTCCCTTGAAGCTCTTTGGGCCAGAGAGCACTAGCATAAATAGAGCTTCAATGGGCCAGTCAAAGAAGTTCTTCAAAGGAAGACGCTACAAGTCGAGATTTTCACCGAATTGGCATGAAGACTGGAGCTGGCTGGAGGCTGAAGAAAGCAGAGGCAGAGGCTGAAGGACCAGACCTTTGGATTTAAAGACATTTGGAGAGAGCTCTTGGAACCCAAAATGTGGTGATCTTTTTTTTCTCAAAACGCAGCCAGGTGATAAAAGTTCAGATCTTTTATTATCTCCAATATAGCCCGGTTAGCTTAGAGGCCTATCTCTCTGCTTGGTTCCAAGAGCTCTCTCCGAATGTTTTTAAATCCAAAGGTCTGGTCCTTCAGCCTCTGCCTCTGCTTTCTTCAGTCTCCAGCCAGCTCCAACTCTTCATGCCATTCCGGTGAAAATCTCGACTTGTAGCGTCTTCCTCTGAAGAACTTCTTTGACTGGCCCATTGAAGCTCTATTTATGCTAGTGCTCTCTGGCCCAAAGAGCTTCAAGGGAGGTGTGAACTCATTGAACTCCAATGAGTAAAGGTGTGAACACAAGCCTTGTATTAATTAGTTCTACTTAGTACCTTGTTTCAGGTTCTGCCCAAAACATCTTCTTGTAAGATTAGATCAACTCTAATTAGTTAGCAGTTAGTAAGGATTCCAACAGTTACCAACCCTCTGCTCAGAGAACTATCTCTCCCCACTGTGTTTGCTTAATAGGGACAATCTTGAATTTCCTGAGTATTCCAAGAGATCATGTATATGTAGGGATTTTTCTAAGCAGGTTTTAAAAGGAGCATTGAAGTTGCTAGAGAGGAAAAAGAAGATATAGGGAGTACTAATGTTGATGTCATGCTCCCTTTGTAGGTATTGAGGTTCTCTTCCTCCTGCTGTTACCAGATCTTATTTAGCAATGCTACGTCAGTAGAAGTCTAGGAAGGTTTCATTGCTCTTGAAAATGATGGATTGGACTTAGAGCCACAATACCCATGATCCTTGGGCAGATCTGGCCCATTGTGTGCCAGACATAGGGTGTCTGTATTTTGAAGACTCAATGTTTCTGTGGGAGTGGCAGTGACTTCCAGGCATTGAAGTTGCAGTATTTTTGTGGTATTAGGCAAGTCTCTAACACCATTTCTTTTCTTATAGATTGAGCTCCAGGCTGATAGCAGCAGTGTGGAGCCAGGACCATGGCAATATTCTGTCTCTAAAGATTGGGAGGTAGATTGCTTTGAGAAATGGGAATTGAGAATTTTGCTGTTAATGCATTTTCCTGATTTTATCCTGTGTTTTTATTTTTTAGCAAATTATTAATTTTTATCACTATAATGAAAATATCATGTGATTAATTACTGGAAAGTCATGGGAAAGCAATTCAGAGGGAATAGGGACTCTGAGAATTAATTTGAACAGATATTAACTGAGATTTAGTTTAGAGAGCTCGAAGTAATGGAAGGGATCAGTTATAGTTAGAAGGGGAAAAGGGGAACAAGTATTTATTTAACACCTATTTTATGCTTGGCACTGTGCTAAGAGTTTTACATATTGTCTTATTTGATACAGCAGTTCCGAGAATTGATGCTATTACTATGTCCAACTTGGGGAAAATGAGGGAGACAAAGATTGAGTAATTTACCCACAATGACACAATTCTGAGACTAGATTTGTAATTGGGCCTTCCTGCTTTCAGGCTCTGTGCTCTATCCACTATACCACTTAGTGGAACAAGGAAGGAAGATGTGTCCAAACGAAACAAGCATACAAAGATATACTGAATGGGTTCACAAAAATTTGCTCAAATTATTTCAGATAAAGTCTATCCCTCATAGATTTTGATGCTTTGAAGAGAATTTATAAAAGAAGCAAATGCTAAAAATCAAGCCAACAAAATTAAATGCCCAAATGATGTCTGGAAAATCCAATGTGGGTCTTTTTTCAGTTTAATTTTGGGACTTGAAGGAAAAAAAAACCCAGCCCTTATAATTTAACCTCTTATTTTCTCAGATCCTGTACCTACCACATGCATTTTTGTAATAAAGCTTTCATTACAATTAAGTTCCGACTTTACTCAGAAAATGCAAGGAGTTTCCTACAGCTAAATCCTATTGTGTGCTGATTTCTCAGAATTATTTTGAAAGGAAATTGCTCAATTTCTGAAATTTAATTTCCAGGGAAATTAGGTTTACACAGATTTTACATTTGAATATTCAAGATATCTTGTCTTGAATCATTCTTATCAGTTGACTGATTACCTCTCTATGTTTTCTGACATCTTCATGTCTTTGGAAACTATTGACTGATATTCAAGAGAGGAGCCTGAAAATGTTTCAAAAAATATTCTCACACAATTACCCAATTTCTCTCTAATGTTCCATGTCCTCACATTATTTACAGGTGAAAGAGTTTAATTGAAAAGAAAACAATTTGTAAGGCAAGTAAAATAGAAATACATTCTGTTATCCATAATTAGATTAGTTCTCATTTTTAGCAAAATTGTGACATTTGAAATAATTTTGGTAAATATAGCTTTTATTTCTGCCTTATACTGACCAAACAATAAGAAGAGCTTTAAAACAGTATTAAAGATATTCATTGAGTTATATTTTGAATTGCACACATTTAGCATGACTGCATAAGATAAACATATTGGACTCAGTGATCCTTTAGAAAAACATAGGGAGGTCCTTGGAGAAAGTCTTAATCTTTTCCCTTCTGAGATATCTGTCCTTGGATTAACCATGACTAAGATCATTTCAGTGCTTTCAAAGTTTTGTACCATATGCCTGCTGGAAATTATTAAGAATAACTCCATTGTAGTTTCATCATGACCATTGGGCCTGCCCTAAGATTTTGCCCCATGAATTTACCACAGATAGGGAGAATGCTACTTATTACCTGAGTGAGTCAGACAAGTCATTGACCTTTGTAGATCTCAGTTTCTTCATTTGTAAAATAAAGAAGTTGAACTGATTGGTCTCAGATCTCTTTCAACTCCAAATCTAAGATTCTGAAAAGATGCAGGAATATTTTGAATATTACACCATGTTCTTAGTCCATTGTATCCTTCCAGAAGTAAAGACACTTAGATTCACCCTTCTGATACTATACTACTTTTTGCTTTGAGTTCTTGCCTCTGTTTCTGTCTTTCTGTCTTCTCTGTCTTCTTCCTTTATCTCTTTCTTTTTCTCTGCATGACAGTGATATATTCAAATTCCAGGAATGAATGGGGATGAATGGGTGGAGAACTGCCATTCTGTGGTTATGTAAATTGGAAATATTACATATAACCTGCCAATCATTTTTTCATTAGAAAAAGGAAAGGAAGTAGTTCAACCATGAAAACTGATTTTAATTTCTTCTTTGAAAATTTTCCTTCTTTAAAACATTAATGATAGTGCCATACCCAATCAAATAATTGTGTTTACAGCAGGCTAGAAGTAGTTATAACCATTCGTTTTTGTCCATGTGACTTAAAGATGAACTGGCTGAAAAGTAGTGAGTTATGTCCAACTGACCTCAAGGGTGAAAAATGGAGATTGCATTTGTTTAAATAAATCTTTCACTAATTTGAACAGAGATTCTCTTAGGTTGTATTGTGCTGTGATCTTTCAAAATATATGATTCAGTTTTGAAAATATACTTTTTATACTTTATTTCATATGAATCCTGTAAAATACAGACATAATTGTTCTAATTCTATGAATATTTTGCTTTTATCCCTATTTATTGAAGCATATAAGTCTATAAGGTCAGGAATGGCCTTAAATTTTATCAGTGTACATATAAAAGATTTTGAGGAACATGTAAAGATCCCACAGATATTATTCCCATTGGATGGTTTATCTAGGGATTTTTTTTACTCATTAGAGATATTTCAATTCTTATGGAGATATTTATTGTTAAAGCTCATGTACAACCATATCATTATCTCTATTTAATAAACTCCATTGACCTATTATCTCTAAGACAAAATATAAAATTTTTGTCTGACTTTTAAAGTCCTTTATATCCTAATACCTTCCTAACTTCCCAGTCTTTACTTTCCTTTAAATACTTTAGGATCTAATAGCCTATAAGTTAGAATCAATGAGATCTAGGTTCAAATCTTATTTCTGACAAATTAGCTAGCTGTGTGATGATGGATTTAACCTCTCTCTTTTCCTGTTTCCTCCTCTGTAAAATGTAGTTCCTACCTCACTGGCTTATTTTGAAGCTCAAATGAGGGAAAAGATTTGCAATTTTTAAAGTGCCATATAATTTCCTACTATTATTCTTATCTTTATGCACATATCTGCTAGATTCATATATTCAGCCCTCATCTTTTTCCTGATCTTCAGACTAGGTCACCAACTCTCTGCTAGTCACCTCTACCTGGATAATGCAAAAGCATTTAAGATAAAGTAGCCGAAACAAAACTCCATAGGTTTCATTTTGATTCCCCTCCCTTTTCAAATTTCTCTATTTCTGTCAAGGGTGCTGTTATATTTCTCTATTCCTACTGCAGGAATAAAGCCCAACTCCTCCTTCTCCTATATCCAGTCAGCTGTTAAATCTTATCACTTCTACCTTCATAGCATTTCTTTCATCTCTTTCTTTCTCTCCACTCATAAGGTTACCGTCCTAGTTCAAGCCTTTTTCACCTTTTGCCTGAATTACGATCAACTTCTATTTAGACTCTCTTTCCCCCCATAATTTTTCTCCTTTTCAATCTATCCCTCACAGTTTCTAAAATATTTTCATGAAACATATTTGATCTTTCTACCCCATTGCTACAGTTCAAAAACCTTCAATAGATTCCTAGCCTAGATTCTAGAATAAAATAGTCACTCCTTCCAGTATATTTAAAAATATATTTACAATGCAACTTTTTACATACATTATGCTCTATATAAATGGTTCCCCCAATGTGACATTGCATATCTCACTTTTTTATCTTGATATAGGCTGATCCCAAGCCTAGGATGATCTTCCCTCCTTACTTTTACCTATTAGAAACCTTAATGTTCTTTAATTTTTATGGTATCTCCTATTGGAAGCCTCTTTTGAGCACCTTGGTTGTTAGTGTTCTTTCCCTTTAAGAATTATCATCATGTTTTTGTGTGTTGTACTTCCTTCCTCCTTCCTTCCCCACCTTCTTTAGTAAAAGATAAACTGTGAGCAAAGGATGCTTTTCATTTTGTCTCTGTATCACTTAGCAAAGTGTTTTGCAAATATTAATCTTTAGCAAATTTAGCAAAATTAATCTTTAGCAAATCTTTGTTGTATTGTATTGTTTTAGCTTTCCCCTATTCAATTCTCCCTGTTCAATCAGTTGTTGAATCTTGTCACTCTTACCTCCATAACATATTTTACATCTATTCCCTTATCTCTATTCCCAAGGTCATATTAGGTCATAGTATTCTGCTATTCCACCCTGAATTTTACTTATAAATGGAAGTGTATTTGAAATCATAGGGAAAGGTTGATTAACAAATGTGAAGCATTAGGATGACAGTCATATGGCAGCCAGAAAAGTTACCAAGATTATAAATTACATTATGAAATGATGAATGTTCAAGACTATAGAAGTGATAATGTTTTGGTACTCAGCCTTGATCACTTCAGGATCATGTTCAGTTTTGGATACCATATTTTAGGAAAGACATAGATAAGAAGAAGAGCATCCAGAGGAAGGTGACAGAGAAGATCATGCTTTATGAAGTCTGGTGTAGGAACTGGGAGTGTTTAGCCTGGAGAAAAGAAAAACTTTTTTGTCAGTGGAGTTATTGATGGTGGAATAGGAATGATTTCGAGAGTAGTCTTATTGAAGTATTTGAAGGGCTATCATGCACATGAAGGATTAGGCTTATTCTGCTTAACTCTAGAAAGTAGGTCTAGGAAAATAAGTGAAAGTTACAGAGAGGGAAAGCTGGTTTTGATAAAAGGAAAAAAATAACAATTAGTGCTTTGCAAAAATAGAAAGAGTAACCTTAGGAATTAATGTTTTCTCTATATCACTTGAAGACTTTTTTTAATTTATGGAATAAAGTAAGCATAATACATTCTTTCATCTATTTCCTTCTCTCCACTCATAAGGCTATTGTCCTAGTTCAAGCCTTGTAATTAAAAGTTATCTATTGCAAATCTATTATGTATTTGCTATTTCTTTAAATACATAATATATATCTATTATATGTACATTATATATGACATACATAATATGAAATATATAATAAAGTTTTTTCCTTCTCCCCCCAAAGTCCAACATTGAGGGGCTTCTGGTTTGAGCCCATGTTGAACTTAAGAATTTACAAATTTTAGATTTGGTTATTCTAAGAACAAAGGGAAATTTAGTAGCTTGCACAGAAAAAATAGTCGAAAAAGTAGGGAAGGTATTAAAGGTGACCTAGGGAAGATGAAATGATATAAGTTCTTTATCTAGTGTAGGCATGAGTCACCTTTTTTTGGATGCTTTCATATTTGTTTCCATCTTGAGGAACCTTCCAATAGAAAAGGTTGTAAGAATAAATTTGTAGACAATGATGGAAAAAGTTGCTGAATAACAACATTGGCTAACATATTAAATGTTCCAGGAACTGTATTAAGTATGAAGGATTATAAGAAAGATAAAAAAGGTCCTTGATGTCAAGAAGCTCATACTCTATTGGAGGAGACAATACAAAAATAACTAGGTGCATACACTATACATACAGAGTAATTGGAAGGTACCTTTGACAAATGATTAATTGGATCAGAGTGGGGAGAGATATGAGGCAGAAGGCCAATTGAAACATTTTTTTTAAAGTGGTCTACATGGGAGGTGATGGGAGTTTGAACTAGAATATGATTCTGGAAGTGGGGAGAAGAGAATATATTAAGTATGATGTTGTGAAGGTGACAATAGCAAGTAAAGTTTTATGATTTATCTCAATATAGTTTATACTCTGATTAGACCGTAAACAGATGCTTAGCATTAATAATGACAATCAACATGGCAAAGAAATGTAAAATTCAAATCCAATTCCAGTATAGTAATGGGAGTACTAATGCCGTTCTAGTGTATGAAAAGCAGAATGTATAGTAATACTTTTATGATTTAGCTTTCTTCTCTACATAAACCAGGGTTAGGAAAAACAAAACAAACAACAAAAAAACTCTTGTTGATGATCTATGTGAAGAAAACAATTTATATATCACGATTTTTTCCAGGATAAATTTTAGTCTCTGAAAGAAATTTTAGTTTCAATATCACTAAAATACAATGTTATTAAATTTCAATCTAAAATGCAATGATAATTATCAATGTAAATAAGTTTCTCTCATCATTTCTGACCCCCCCTCTCCTTCCCCAACATGGATAAAGACTTGTATGGTGAAGAGGTCATGGATGCGTTGAAAGCTTCACCTTTGGAAAGAATAGTGTTATTATTAAAATCCCAGATCCATCAAAATGTTATGTGTTTTCTCTACAACTATGTTCTGTGATAGTTTTCCTAAAAGAGAAGTCTGAGGATATTAGCTGACATCTGACATCTGTATAATTTTAATGCTTTAAGTCATTCTTTCATTTGATCCTCATAACAATCTTCTGATCTAAGTACTACAATCTTCATTTTAGAGAAGGAATATAAGCATATATTCAGTAACTACTATGTGCCAGGTACTGGCTTTATTTTTGCTTGCTTTATTATTATCTTATTTAATCTCACAACCACCTTAGGAACTAGCTGCTTTTATTACCTCCATTTTACAGTAGAGAATGAATCAGAGAAAGGCTTGTTCAGGGTCACACAGATAGTGTCTGAGGCTGGTTTTTAATTCAGATCTTCCTGACTCCAGGCCATTGAAGCAAAATGATGAGCAAATCGTGGTATACAAATGTAATGAAATACTACTGAATTATAAGAAACAATGAGTCTAAAATTATCTGAACAGTTGCAAAGAGAAGTAAGCAGAAAAACAATATTCACAATAATTAAAACAATGTTACTTGGAAATAAGCCTCCTCCCATAAATTGAAAAATTACTAAGTGGATAGAATTCTGTAGCTGGAGTCAGGGAGATTTATCTTTCTGAGCTCAAATACAGACTCAGATACTTACTAGTTGTGTAACCCTGGGGAAGTGACTTAACACTCTTTCCCTCGGTTTCCTCCTCATAAAGTGAGCTGGAGAAGGAAATGGCAAACCATTCTAGTATCATTGCCAAGAAAACTACAAATTCATGAAGAATTGGATAAGACTGTAATGACTAAAAAAAATATAATTATAACCATCTAGAAGCTTGGTCATGGAGAAGAGCTGAGAAAATGGACCTTCTCTTCTTTTTAGAGAGAGGAACTACGTAGAAAATATTTCCAGACCCATTTTTGTTGGTTTTACAGAATGGTATATATATATATATATATTTACTCTTTATATATATTTAATTTATAATTATATATATATGATTATATATATATAATTAATTTAATATATAAATATATATATATATTTACTCTTTGGCTTTATTATTATTTTTATTTTTATGTTGTTGCTAAGTAGATGGATTTTTGGATAGTGGAGCAGGAAGGGATAATTTCAGAGATGAAGGTGAAGTAGAGTACTTCATAGAAGTTAGCAACTTCCTTTTGAACATTTCGAATTGGGTTGGCAGTTCAAATTCAACATGTCCAAGATAGAAGACTATCTTTCCTTTCAAATCAATCCCTCTTCTGAACTGCTCTGTTACTGTTGAGAACAGTACCATCCTTTTAATAACTCATTGATGCTTCATACTTATTAACCCTACAAATCCAATCAGTAGCAAAATCTTCTTGTTGCTACTACTATATCTCTCAAATGTGCTTGTTTTTCAGTCATATAACCTACTTAGACGTTGCCACCTTTTGTATAGATTACTGCAATAGCTTTCTATTTGGTCTCCCTACCTCAGGCCGTTTCCTATGCCAGTCTATTTTCATATAGTCATCAAAGTGATTTTCTTAAATTATGGGTTTCATCATGTTGCCATCCCTCACCCCTCTTTAATAAATGACATTTGATAAATGACAAATGACAAAATGACAAATGATATTGTCTCTAAAATAAAACATAAACTTATGTTTGGCATTCAAATTTCTGTCTAACTTGGCTCTTTCTTATCTTTCCAGTATTTTTATACATTTCATTGCTCCCCACAGTATAGAATCCAGTTATACTAATCTTACTGTTTCTTACACATACCTTTCTCACTTTTCACTCTATTTTTTTTAATATCACAATGGCTATTATTCATTCCTAGATCATCCTCTTTCCTCATTTCCCCTCAGAGCCATCTTCTTTTTGAAACCATTTTGGAATCCTGTCCTCCCTCCAGCTGCTAGGCTCCTCCCTTCTCAAACTACCTTGCATTGTTTTGTGTGTCACTGGATGTGATATTCACAAATATCTATTTATATATGTAGGATATGCCTCTTTAATTATATACATACTCTTTATATACATATATACACATGCATAATTACCAATACACACACATACACATATGTATGTCTATTCTTTCCCCTTATTAGAATGTAAGCTTCTTAAGGGCAGGGACTTTTTCTCCTTTTTTTTTGGATTTGTGTCTCTTGAATCTCATACAGTACTCAGAATATAGTAGGTACTTGAATGCTTTTTAATTAATTGATTGAAGACAGATTAAAATTAAGGCAGAAGGCAAATTTCCTTTGAGACCGAGAGTTAAAATCTAATTTTTCTATTGTATAGATCTCACAACCTGTTTCTGTATCTGTAGATGCTATTTTCAGTCTAAAATGCATTTCCTTCATACTTCTGTGTGCCCACCCTGACATGTCTATATACTTTGATTATATTATCTGTGCCATTCTTGGCTTATTCACATGAACTTTGAACTTTGTGCCTTCCATTTGACAGGACATTTTAGATTATGAACTTGACTTAAATAGCCTTGCAGAGTCCAAGTTTGGGCTCCTTTTGGTCCATTCTTTCCATAACTCAGTACTCACAACTGTGGAGTGACTGTTATATGAAAAGAATCACAAAGGATAGAATGGTAGATCTAAAGTCAGAAAGACCTGAATTCAAATCCTATCTCACTTTCTCTTAAGGTACTTACTTTCTCACTTGCCCCTATGGAACCCTGGTCAAGTCACTTAACTGATCTCAGCCTTCATTTCCTTATCTGTAAAATGGGCATGACCTATTTCACAGGATTGTTGGGAGGATTAAATGAGATTTGAGCTATTAAATCATAAAACAGTACTAAAATTTTTAGGACAGTCTGTATATTTAAAGTGATTTGTAAACATCAAAGCTTTATTTAAATTCTATTATTATTATTGTAACAACAAATTGGGTTCACTCTATTGAGATTATTGAGAAAGTTTTGAGGAAAACAGTATATGTCATTAACTTCAGGGAGGGATATAATTTGTTGGAATGTTGAATTTGTGAGGCAAATTTTACATATTAATACTTATATACATAAATTAAAACTATTTTATTTAATTAAACTATCTGTGACATCAGTGGAATGACTGTTCTCTCCTTGGACACAGATCAAGAATCACCTGAGCCTCCATAGAGGCTCATAGTTTCCAAGAGTTGCTGTGGCAAAAATACCTACCCATGTCATAGACATGACTAAATGAGGTAGATCCTCAGACTACAGGCACATTAGTAGGTCCATACATAAAGCCTTAGTGGGGCCTATTAGAGTTTGGACACAGCATAACCTTTGAGATCCCAAATCATTTCCAGATAATGTTGAGGTATAGTTGGTATTTATGTAGCACTTTATAACTTGCAAAATATTTTATACATATGATCTTATTTGAATCTTATAACAACTGGGAGAGGGCAGGGGCTGTAATTATCATAATTTACAGATAAGGAATAGTAGAGTGAGTACAATAGTACTTGAGAACAGTACAGGCAAAGTGTCTTGCCCCTGTTTACAAATAGAAAGTGTTGGATATGAAGAGGCAGTGTGATGTTGTGAATAGAAAGTGGGGCTTTATCATTAGGATTTGGATTCAAGTAATACCTGGGACATATATTGGCTTTGTGATCATGAATAAGTCACAATGCAGTATTTTCTCTAAGTCTGTAGAGTGCAGGAGAGATTCAGATACAAATTGGACAAATATGCATTTTAACGGTAGTTTCCAATACTGTTGGAATTCAAAGTTCCTCATAAGATCCTTCAGGTCAAGCATTGTTTCTATTATACCACTTGCCTCTTAGTCATTAAAGAATGATTAAATTTGACTCAGAATAGGGTGTTCCTGAAAAATTATTTCCGGCTTTGAATAAAGAAGGTCTGCTAGGTCAACTCATATACTACTGTAATATGGTTTCCTGCAGCAACTTATAGGTCCTAGTCTTTCTTATAGTTCTTTTAAAGTAGTATTTGCTTCATTCTTTGTATTTGGATCACCATCACTTAGCATAGTGCCTGAAACATAGTAGATGCTTAAGAAATTCTTGATGATTGATTATTTTTTATTTTCAAAATTGATTTAACATGTTATTGGTCACAAAATAGAAGATGTTTCTTCATATGCTGTGGTGTTAGTATAATATCTGTTGACCCCTTTAGTCACCAGGCTGATCTCTGACTAATGGGAAAGGTCTCCTGTGTTCAACTTAAGTGTTTTGTTAAACTTTCACATGAATTGATCTTATTCCAAATAAGAGTATAAGCTCTTTGAAGGCAAGGACTAAATATCATATATATATATATATATATATATATATATATATATATATATATATATATTGTCCTGTATAGCCACTAAAACAGTGTCTTGCATGTAGCAGCAGGTACTCACTCTATAAAGTTTTCCCAGCTTTAGAAATCAAGATAACAGTATATAATGTTATTTTTTTCCTGGGTCATCCAATCCAGAAGAAAATAATCAATGATATTTTGCAAAAAGATAGTACTACAAATTTCATATCCTTTTACTTGGTTTTTTTCCACATTCTCAAATCTGCTGCTTTTTAAGCTTTAAAAATTTGAACAGAGTGAAAACAAGTAACTTAGAGTCACATAAAAACATATATAGTTTAAGATTATTTAGGAAAGAATTCAGAATATTTATACCTCCAATCAGTAACTATATAAACATATGTAGGAGACAGTAATATTGTAAGTTCTCCAAGGTATTCCTCAGAAGCAACCCTGCTCCTGCTGGGACAAGATCTTGCCAAATAGCCCAAGCCCCTAAGGTGGCCCTCACAATGTCTCTGCTATATATTGCTTGGGGGCCATGTTATGCCAGAAAACCGCCTGCAAGCAATTTCCTTAATCAGGTCACCAAGTGGAACCCAGAAGAAATAACATGGTGTGATCTCTGTCACGATTCTCTAAGCTTTTTCTTTATGCATCCTGCATTGACCAAAGAGGCATTCATGTTTTTATTTAATAGCAGGGCAGCTGTAAAAAACCACTTTTGCAGTCCTCGACAGAGTGAAAAGGGGTTACTATTCGAGGTCTAGAAGATCATCAGGCCCATGTCCAGATTATTCCCAGTTCAGATTGTCTAAATTTACTTTCAGACTCTGGGGCGGTCAATTCCAAAGTTGTTAGAAAGATTTGGTTTTCATATGGAGTTATGAAAACACAGTTATAATTCTGATGGCTTTATTTCCCATGAAGTCTTGTGGGTGAAAGTAAAGCATACTTTATCCTAAAGTTTTAGAGCTGAACAGTAACAAAATGGAGAAATGTTCAGGTTTCTTAACTAAGACTGGAAAGTAACCAAGGAAAATTCTTGTTTGTTCACTTTCATCTGTGAGTCAGTCAAAATAATGGTCTCCTTCAGGAGGTTCTCAGAGATTATGACTATATGTTAAATTCTCACTTTGAGATTCTAAACTCTTTAATGGAAGTGACAATAATTTCTGTTTGTCCTTGCAAAGGCAGCAAGCACCAAATAGTTCTTTATTTATGTTTTCATTAAATAGCTAATCCTATATCTCATTTGGGGTGTCAATGATCTTTGGTATTTGAAAGCTATGCCGCTAGAGTATAGTTCTGGACGCTGTTGCTTATATCTCACATTTGTATCTTTCTGTAAAGTTTTTAAATGACTTTTCATAAATTAGCTCATTTGATTCTCACAACCACCAAAATATTTAGGCTTTGAATTTGGATCTGATGACATCTGAGAACCAATTTAGATTTTGGAGGCACTTATCACGTTAGAGTTAGCAATTTGGTGATGGATTTGTTTTGTTTTGATCATAATAATTCATATAACTGTGTACTAAGATACAGACTGGTTGTGATTTGCACTAGTGGAAGCAGTTCCAACATAGTTCAAATCATGGATCTTTGAAATATAATATAGTGGAATGGGCATTAAGTTTGGAGTAAGAGAACCTGTGTTAAAGTCCAGACTTTACTAGTTACTACTTAACTTTTTGACTTTAGAAAAGTCATTCGGGCTCTCTGTTCTTTTTTTTTTTTAATCTGTAAAAAGAGGTGCTTAGATATGCTCTTAGGTTTCCTCCATTCCTAAATCTTTTGATACTAAATATTGGTGAAATGACTGAATAACATTGACAATTATGGTTTAGTAGAGATGAGTGGCCAATATTCTTAAAACATAATTTAGTTTTGTCACAGATGTCTTGGTAAGTTGTATAATTTCATGTATAGAAACTACACATATTATAGAATTTGGACTTTTTATTGTTGGATATCCAAGAAGAGAGAAATTTTTGATATATGCTACTTGTCACATAACTAGAGTTTTCTGTTGAAATAGTAATTTATTGTAATGGCAGAAACAATATTGAGATAAGTTAATATCAGATTAATTTGGTATAAAAATAATGATAATAATGAAACCTCAAGTGTTCAAGCCTAGTGTTTGCACAAGATTTTTCTCATTGGGGAGATGAGGACTTCATATTGAATGCCTATATGAAGGTCAGAGTTGGTATGAAAGTAAGGAAAAGAGTTATTCATCTTTCCTCCTGATTCAAGAAAACAAAAACAACTTTCCAGAGCTTTGTTAGTGAGAAATCTGGAGAGAAAGAGAATAGGCTTTGGAAGATAGCATATAGAGAAAGGCCAACTCCTCCCAGTATACCTCTAATTTCCAGCTTGTTTTCCTACAAAGTGAGACTTTGTTGAATTCCTCCTTGAATAAAACTAAGGACTATCTATAAGTTGAATGTCAATATCTCATTCTCAGTGGGAGAGCTCATTGACTCACTGTATTGTCTGGTATATCTTAATCTGTACAACTTCTCTGGGTGTCTGTTTACTGTCTGTTTGGACAGATGGGCTTATTGTCTATTCACCATTTGTAGTGGTATTCTATGTAAGTAACATTTGGTGAGAAAGGATTAAGCCTTCAAATATAAGTTGTATCCTTCCTCTTTAAGGGGTACCAATCAGGCAAGCTGCATGGACAAAATAATGAAATCATTTCTCTTAGACTAACAATATTTAGGGGAGAGACAGATGGATGTACAAACAGGAAGATAGAAGAGAGCAAAGTACTCAGTCCCAGGAACCCTAATCTAACTCCTCTTTAGGAAGAGAGTCTCCTCTAAAAAGGGGTAGGTGAAATTCCTGGGATACCTATTCATGCCTTTTGGTGAGTGATATTTAATTAACTCACTGGCCATTTATGTCCCACATAAGCATTCAACATTGCTTCTTGGTTTTAAATGGCTTCTTTCCTTTTAACAATCCTCAAACATTTCATCTGTTATTTAATTTTTGTACATTTATTTTATCTAAAATTTTTTTATTACAATATCCTTTTGATGAAGAGAATTTATTCTTATTATATTTCTAGAGAAGCTGTAATCTAAAATTAGAACTTTTTGTCACCATTTGATGTATACTTGATTTTCATTTTGTCGATTATCCATCAATTTTCAATTTTGAAATGACTCTTTCTTCCCATTTCTTTAAAATCCTCTTTTCCCAACTTCTGGTTCAGTCTCAATGACCATAAAGATTACAAACAAATTTTAGCATTAACTTGACAGCATATTTCTACAGTCATCTCCCAAGGTGATCTGGATGAGTTTTGGGAAAGATGGATCAAAGATCCATGTTTTAATCCATTAAATGTTTCAATGTACTTAAAACATTTTGTAAATATAAGTGTTGCTATATAAATAAGGTATTATTATTATTAATTATTCCTTCAATACAAAGAGATAAATACTATACAGAAATGGAGATATGTTGTCCAGAATCAAGACTATAATCCTGACTTCCTGTTCCTTAACTTTTTGTCTGGATATATTTTTATTTATTCCACTAGAATATAAGCTACTTGAAGGCAGATAGCATATTTCATATTTCTTTGAGTTCTTCACAGCATTTAGTACCATATGAAGTACCTAGCAGCTATATAATAATAGAAAGAATATTGATTTAACTTGAAATTTTGATGCTATAGAGAATTCTCAGGTGGAAAAATTACTCAATAAACATGGAAAAATAAGAACATAAATTTGATTTATATAATACATTAAAATCCAAGTAGAAACATATTTTGGGTTAGTAGCTGTATTTGAGTCCCATTTTGGATTTTCCACACAATACTTTCTTCTACTAGCAAGGATAATCGAGCCAATCAGAAAGTAACATCAAACTATTTTAAATTAATACCAAGCAGAATGAGAAGAGAGACAAGTTCCCCATGATTACACTTTTCATAGAAAAAAATCAAGTCTTCTTTTAAAAGATAGTTCTTATACCTTTTCTGAAACCACAGTTTTCATTTAACTTCATAGTCTGTGATACTGATCTGTGAGTCTGCCAAGAAAGTGTTCCCCCATCCCTTGCCTTCTCCTTCTACCCAGGGACTCCCTTTGAAGTTACTGCAAACTTGATGCACAGAAGGAACCCATTAAGGAGGAAGGCCCCACCAATATAGTATACCATAAATTAGAACACTAAAGAAACATTTGAAACCACTGAAAACTTGCTCAGCCTGATGGCTGGCCATGCCTTTCGATGACAGGTTTCTAAAGGGTTCTCTCTAGGCAGCTCATTTTTGGTGGTGACAGCATTACCCTTTGGACTTCTGATATACGTTTGGAAAGCATGCAGCCAATAACAGGAATACCAAAATCGATGCTTTAACAAGCCTCGTTCCAAACAGTAGAATCTCTTGTGGGACCTTGAGGATTAGTAGAAAATCTTACAGTTGAGTATGAGGGCCAGCCCTGAGCAAAGTTATTAAGCAGGCCAAGTTTCCCTTTAATATCTTGGCTAATCTTTTCTTCTTCAGAGACTATCTCCAAGAGACCTAAGTTTTTAGTGACCTCATATTGTCTAGAGCCATCCAATGTAATGCTCCAACTAAACCTTTCTGTTGGCTTTTCCTCCTCTTTTCCCACCTGCATCTCTTCCTTGGTGACCCATCCCCTAATTCCCTATGTAATGAATCAAAGGATTATCCCTTACACTTAATATATTTGTATTTGAAAAGAGGACCTTCTATAGACAATTTTTAAAAATAAATAATACGAATTCCAGGCTCAGTGCCAGACTTGTGTGAGAAATAATTTTGTGCTGAGGGTGGTGTGGTAGAGCAGAAAAAGTTTAAAATGTACAGTCAGGAGATCTGGGTTTGAGTCTGACATTTCTTCATTGTATGATATCAGGAAAGTTGCTTAAGCTATGCTCTGAAAAAAATGTGAAGGTGATAAGGTATGGGGAATGGATTGGGATAACTACAGTTATCCCTTCCATATTATGATGGATTGCCTCTGCAGTCTGGAAAATCTGTGTAAAGTTTTTCTTGGCCCTTCCTTTGTACCAGAGAAGAAATCTGAATTATTATATTATTAAAATATAAAATGTATAATAGAGCAAAGGATAGATAAAATATTGTGAAACTAGAATCAATATGACTTTAGATATGAAGAGTACAGGGAAGAGTTAAAGATAGACCGATTTTTTTTTTTAACAAAGAAGAGAGAATGAATTATGGTATTAGGCAGATAAGTAAATCAGAGTTTGAAAAAGAAAACTCATCCATTTTGGATGAGTTGAGTCTGTATTTCTCTTAAAAATACAGGTAGAGATGTCATGGTGACCCTAGAATTGTCAATCTGAGGCCCATGAAGAAGATCAGATAGATGTGGGCAGTAGATCTGGGAATAGTTGAAGTTGTAGGATTGAATTTTGATTTCCAAGGCCAGAGGATATAACCCTTGACTTTAGGAGAAAATCTACTTTAAGGGGTCATTGGGAGATAAAAAAGGTTGTAAGAGAAATAACTGTTAGCTGCTCTCCTCTACCTCTCCTCTCCTCTCCTCTCCTCTCCTCTCCTCTCCTCTCCTCTCCTCTCCTCTCCTCTCCTCTCCTCTCCTCTCCTTTCCCTCTCCTCTCCTTTCCTCTCCTCTCCTCTCCTCTCCTCTCCTCTCCTCTCCTCTCCTCTCCTCTCCTCTCCTTTCCTCTCCTTTGCCTCTCTTCTCCTTTCCCTCTCCTCTCCTCTCTATCTCTCCTCTCCTCTCCTCTCCTCTCCTCTCCTCTCCTCTCCTCTCCTCTCCTCTCCTCTTCTCTCCTCTCCTCTCCTCTCCTCTCCTCTATCTCTACCTCTCCTCTCTCTCTCCTCTCCTCTCCTCTCCTCTCCTCCTCTACCTCTCCTCTCCTCTCCTCTCCTCACCTCTCCTCTCCTCCTCTCCTCTCTCTCTCCTCTCTCCTCTCCTCTCCTCTTCCTCTCCTCTACCTCTCCTCTCCTCTACCTCTCCTCTCCTCTCCTCTTCCTCTCCTCTCCTCTCCTCTCCTCTCCTCTCCTCTCCTCTCCTCTCCTCTCCTCTCCTCTCCTCTCCTCTCCTCTCCTCTCCTCTCCTCTCCTCTCCTCTCCTCTCCTCTCCTCTCCTCTCCTCTCCTCTCCTCTCCTCTCTTCTCCTCTCCTCTCCTCTCCTCTACCTCTCCTCTCCTCTACCTCTCCTCTCCTCTCCCTACCTCTCCTCTCCTCTACCTCTCCTCTCCTCTACCTCTCCTCTCCTCTACCTCTCCTCTCCTCTCCTCTACCTCTCCTCTCCTCTACCTCTCCTCTCCTCTACCTCTCCTCTCCTCTCCTCTACTCTCTCTCCTCTCCTCTACCTCTCCTCTCCTCTACCTCTCCTCTCCTCTACCTCTACCTCTCCTCTCCTCTCCTCTACCTCTCCTCTCCTCTCCTCTACCTCTCCTCTCCTCTCCTCTACCTCTCCTCTCCTCTCCTCTTCTCTCCTCTACCTCTCCTCTCCTCTACCTCTCCTCTCTCTCCTCTCCTCCTCTCCTCTCCTCTCCTCTCCTCTCCTCACCTCTCCTCTCCTCTCCTCTCCTCTACCTCTACCTCTACCTCTACCTCTCCTCTACCTCTCCTCTCCTCTACCTCTCCTCTACCTCTCCTCTCCTCTCCTCTCCTTTCCCTCTCTCTCCTCTACCTCTCCTCTACCTCTCCTCTCCTCTCCTTTCCCTCTCCTCTCCTCTACCTCTCCTCTACCTCTCCTCTCCTCTCCTCTCCTCTCCTCTCCTCTCCTCTCCTCTCCTCTCCTCTCCTCCTCTCTCTACCTCTCCTCTCCTCTATCTCTACCTCTCCTCTCCTCTCCTCTATCTCTACCTCTCCTCTCCTCTCCTCTACCTCTCCTCTCCTCTCCTCTCCTCTCCTCTATCTCTACCTCTCCTCTCCTCTCCTCTACCTCTCCTCTCCTCTCCTTCTCCTCTCCTCTCCTCTCCTCTCCTCTCCTCTCCTCTCCTCTCCTCTCCTCTCCTCTCCTCTCCTCTCCTCTCCTCTCCTCTCCTGTCCTCTCCTCTCCTCTCTCCACCCCACCCATATCTAACTATTAGTTTCAGGTTAGCGATATCCAGGGACACTGAGAAGTTAAATGAATTGTCTGGAATCTGGCCATGGTTAAAATATTTCTGAAGCTGGATTTGAATCCAGATCTTACTTACTCTAAAGCTGATTGTTCACTATACCATGCTGTTTCTCACAAAGGACTTTTTATTATAAAGGTAAATTATTTATGAGTTTCATAATCTTCCAGTTGTCTATAAAAGGTTATCTCTTTTCAATGAAATTGGACATTTATTAAGCACATGCTTAGGCATGGGGGAAAACACCTATTTGAGATAAGATATAATCTATCCTTGGGGACCTTAAAGTCTAGGAAGAAAAAGCAAATACCTAACATTTATACACATTTTAAGATAGACAAAATGCTTTACATAATATATAAATATATGTGAATATATACATATATAAAATCTTATTTTAATCCTTACATAACCTTGAGAGATAAGTATTATTATTCTCAATTTTCAGATGAGGAAACAGAAGTTTATAGAGTTTGGACTACTTGTCCAAGATTTCTGCTACACAGAAGACTTACCTTAGTTCTTATGACTTCAGGCTCAATAGACTTTCACTAACCTAACTGGACTATTTCATTCTTTAGGAGCTACAGATTATGCCCTCTCTTGGGCAGTAACATTATCTTTATTTTTTACAGCAACATTAAATAAATGAACAAATAACATCTCAGCTTCCTTGGAATTAGAGACATAGAGCTCTGGATCACATTAAAGTTTCAGGCTACTATCAACCTCAAGTGCTCTTAAGATTGACCACAACTCTAGGGGGTTCCACTAGCCTTTTGAAAGATTCAGATATGAGACCTGACCACTTAAGGCTTGGCCTTCACTTGCATACCCTAAATTGCATACCCTAAATTCCACATTCAGAGTATGGAAGTGGGATGATCATCTTCCCTGGCTCATGGTAGGGGGGCTGGCAGTAAAGACAACCTGATTGCTTTGTTTAGGAGTCTTTGTTTTTCTGACAGATTCACAATCCAACACCATCCCCAAAATATAGAGACAGGGACTGATTATTTTAACTTGTCAAATTTCTCAGCACTTTAGAGAAACAGGAGAGCATATAAGATCCAAAACTAAATTGTCTTGTGGAATGATTTAAATTCAGACTGCGGAAATATGAGAACTCTTTGCCCAAGAAGTTAAGGACTGGCAACCTTTCAAAGGATGTCTGTCCAGCTAGCATTTCTTCATTCTGTTAAGAGTGGGTACAATGAGGATGGTGGCAATCACTCAGAAGAAGTATGTGAGTATGTGTATACATATGCACATATTTGCATGTGTGCTTGTATAATTGCCTGAGAGGACATTATAACCCTTCTGGCATCATTAAAGAGCAATAATATCTGGGTTATGAGTTGTTTCTTGAATACAGGAAAACTGACTGGGTGAAGTTCATTGTTAAAGATGTTGAAGTTTGCCTTCTTTTCTAATTATGCTTCTGCATAAGGTGTTCTCTATGGAAGGTTTGTACTTATTGAATTTACTGCCTACCTTAATTTAACAGAGTCCGAGCCTTTTGAAGTCTACAATGCAATTAATCATTTCCAAATGGTCTTTCTGAGGCAGGGATGTCAGAAACACATACTTCAATTATGTGTATTTTTAACTGTTTTACGTAACTATTTTAGTTGTATAGATTTCCATGAATTTTTAATAAAGCTGTATTCAAAACTTAAAGCAAATTGTTCGCATTTTCTAATATGGTTAATTATGTTCATTGTTTTCCTAATGTTGAATCCTTGTATTCCTGGTATGAATACAATTTGGTTATTATAAATTATTTCTTGAATGAGTTGCTGTGGTCTATTTGACAGATAAAATGAGACAATATTTAAATAACACTTTGCAAATCTTAAAGTAATACATAAATGCTATGTATTATTATACGAACTGTAACAGATTTTATTTAGAATATTTGAGAATATTAAAGATATTTAACAATAATTCTCCTTTTGTGCTTTCTCCTCTTGTTTAGGCATTTATAATAAAGTTGTTTCAGAAAAGTGATTTCTAATTGGATGATTTCTTTCTAAATTTTTTATTAACTATTTGTATAGTACTAATATTATTTTTCTTTAAGGGTTTGATAGAATTCTCTTGTGAATCCATTAGGAGCAGGGACATTTTTTTCTTTTATAGTTCCTTTACAGTTAGTTCAATCACAGTAGGACTATTTAATGAAAAACTTGGAGAAGGAATGAATGAAGGGACTCCCCCTCCCCCCCAATATTACTCACTAGTCATAAAGCAATGTGCTAAATTTTAGGGATGCAAACAGAAGATAAAACAGTCCTTCCTCTTAAGGAGCTCACATTCCAACAGAAAAAGACTGCCTATGTAAGAAGTTTCAGCTCAAAGTCATATGAAAAGCCCCTACTGATCCTTAGGGAGCATTATCAATCTAGATGTTTCTGTAATGTCATTTTCTTGGATAAAACTTTATTTCTGGTGTTGAATTATGTAACAATGTTAAAGACTACAGAGCTTTTTTGAGTTATGGCTGCTGAGGAGCTAAGGGATACATCAGCACCCACAGAATCAATTGCTAGGCAGTGAGTCAGTGAGTATTTACTAGGTACTTTTACTCCTACTCCTACTATCCAGCTATTGCTAATGCTATTAGCAACACTATTACTATTGTTGCAGGAGCTGCTACTGCTGTTGCTACTGCTGTTGCTACTGCTATTGCTACTATTACTACCACTGCTATTATTGCTACCGACGTTGATATTGCTTCTGCTACCGCTACTGCTACTGCTACTACTACTGCTGTTGCTGTTGCTGCTGCAGTTACTACTACTGCTACTGCTGCTGCTGCTGTTGCAACTGCTATTCCTCCTCCTCCTGCGGCAATTATTATCTTACATTTACATAGACTCAGTGCCAGGCAGTGTACCAAGTGCTTTATAAAACATTTCATTCAGTCTTTACACATTCAGTCTACCTTCCAGATACCATTTCATTCAGTCTTTACACAGCTTTGGGAGGTAGATGCTATTATTATTTCCATTTTATACAAAATGGAAATGGAGGGAACTGAGGCAAACAGGTAAAATGACTTGAACATCTAGAAAGTTTCTGAAGCTAGATTTCAGGTCTTCCTGACTTCAGACCTAGCACCGTATCCATGAAAAGCACTTTGCTACACCTGAGAGATATAAATAAGAAGGTAAAACAGTCCCTACTATAGAATATAACATATTCCAAGAGAGAAAAAAACAACATGAAAATAAATGTGTTTGTGTATAAGCTAGCATTTTTATAGTGCTTTAAAGTTTACAAAACTGCTTTATATGTTCTCTCATATGACACATATATTCTAATATATAATATATTGTATTAACATAAATTATTATATTACCATGTTAATAACATAAATTATTATATTATTATGTTAATAATATTAATATAATAAAAATATTAATGATAACATTAATTAACATATACATAATATAATTATTACATTAAGAACATTAACATAATAATTACAACATTAATATAATAATTAATATCAATACATAATAAATATATTATATGATATATGTATACATAAAATATATAATATATATTCTAATATATATTCATTTCTTTTTTTTGGTCATAAATGGAAGGTGATCTAAGGGATTCATGGAAAAGGGAGAACCAGGAAATTGCTACTTTGAATAAAGTAGCTGCATTATGGAATGATGAATTATGGCTGCAGAGATCAGATTGGAACAAGGGCTAGTCATTTGGGTGGATGTTGTTATTATAAGCTCATTAGTGGCAGATGATCAATTATATGATTGGTGATGGAGATATTAGGGGCCTTCTGCACAAGAAATGCTTCCTTAGAAGATGACTTGGGAGCTGGACCAGTAATCTGAAGGGACACTGTTATTATGGAAGTTCAACACTATCAAATTTTAGGAATTAGTAAAAACTGTTTGAAATTTATTGTTCTCTCTTGGTAAACACACATACATACACAGATATATATATCTCCAACACCAAGATTTTCTATACCAGCAGTTTTTAACCTTTTAAAAATGTTAGTTTCCTAGAGCCTGTGGACTCCTCAGAATAATTTTTAAATGCACAAAATATAATTAAAGAATTAAAAGGAAAATTATCATATAGAAATATTTATAAAATTAAAAAAAAAGTTTATGGGCACCAGGTTAAGAACTCTTGACATATTTATCTTCTATAGTAATCAATGGGGCAACTAGTGGTAAAGTGTATGAATGTCAGCCTTAGAGTTAAGAAGACTAGTCTTCCTAGATTCAAATATGATCTCAGATACTTCCTCTCATTTGGCCCATGGGCAAGTCACTAAATCTTTCTTGCCTCAATTTCCTCATCTGAAAATGAGATAGAAAATAAAATGACAAATCACTCCATTATCTTTGCTAAGATAAGCCCAATTGGAATCATGTCGAATTTGACATGATTGAAATCATAGAAGAAAAACAAAGGAGAAGGAGAAGGAGAAGAAGAAGAAGAAGAAGAAGAAGAAGAAGAAGAAGAAGAAGAAGAAAAAGAAGAAGAAAAAGAAGAAGAAGAAGAAGAAGAAGAAGAAGGAGAAGGAGAAGGAGAAGGAGAAGAAGAAGAAGAAAAACAAAGGAGAAGAAGAAGAAGAAGAAGAAGAAGAAGAAGAAGAAGAAGAAGAAGAAAAACAAAGGAGAAGAAGAAGAAGAAGAAGAAGAAGAAGAAGAAGAAGAAAGAGGAGGAGGAGGAGTAGTAAGAAGAAAAGGAGTACATTATTTCCAGCAATGAAGCAAAAATCTCTGACAAAAATTTGTTGTTCCTTTAAAAACTGCCCTTCCATTCTTGTAAATTCATTTGATGCTAATTTAGCAAACTTGTTGACATTGCTAGTCCATTACTGGATGCTTGCTGCACTCATGTTTCTTTGGTGTGGGCTGAATCCTCACAAAGGACCTTTTTTTTTGAATTAGTAACACTAAATTATGATTCCTATTTTGTACTCTCAATCTTTGTTGAGGCAGCTAGGTAACACAATGGATAGAGTCTTCAGCCAGGAGTCCAGAAAACCTGAGTTTAAATCCTACTTCAGAAATAAGCTGTGTGTCCCTAGGTAAGTCACCTATTTTCTGTTTGATTCAGTTCCCTTATCTATAAAATGGGGATAATAATAACATCTGCTTTTCAGAAATAATAATTATAAAATGCTTGAGACATAGTGCATAATAAGCACTATATAAATGTTAAATATTAATTTCTTAAATCTGAGTGTGTTACTTAAACTCTGTTTGTCTCAGTTTCCTCAATTGTAATATAAGGATAAAATAGCATCTATTTTCCAGGGTTGTAGTGAAGATCAAATGAGATAATATTTGAAAAGCACTATTTAAATGCTAGCTAAGTATTTTTCCCTGTGTCTTTGTCCCTTTAGTCAACCTGGTGGCTACTCTAGACTATGGAAGTGATAGAAGAAGAACACCAGAAAGGAAGGATTCTGGTTAAAGTGATGATAAGTATTTTGAGAAAGTATCTGACAATGTAATTTTCTATAATATTCTCTTACTTGAAGACAAGAAAGAAAAAAAAATAGTGGGAATATAACTTCCACCCTATCTTTTTTATATAGTATTACACCTGATATAATAAAATTACTATTAGAATCAATAGACCTATAGAGAGGTGTTCAGATAAGTGTTTAATAATTGGCTCTCCAAAAAATGCTTTTTATTTTCAAAATATATACATGGATAATTTTTGACATTCACCCCTACAAAATCCTGTGTTCTAATTTTTCCCCTTCCCTTCCTCCTCTTTTGCCTAGCCAGCAAGTGATCCACTATATGTTGAACATGTGCAATTCCTCTATACACATTTCCACAAATATCATGCTGCACAAGAAAAATCAGATCCAAAAGGGAAAAATGAGAAAGAAAACAAAATGCAAGCAAATAATGAAAAGAATGAAAATACTATATTGTGTTCCACATTGAGTTCCCACTGTCCTCTCTCTGGATGCAGATGGCTTTCTTCATTACAAGATCATTAGAATTGGTCTGAATCATCTCATTGTTAACAGGAGCCATGTTCATCAGAATTGATCATAGTCTAATCTTGCTGTTGCAGTGTATAATGATCTCCTGGTTCTGCTCATTCCACTTAGCATCAGTTCATGTCTTTCCAGGCCTCTCTGAAATCATCCTGCTCATCATTTCTAATAGAACAATATTATTCCCTAACATTCATATAGCACAATTTGTTCAGCCATTTTCCAACTGATGAGATCCACTCAGTTTCCAGTTTCTTGCCACTCCAAAAAGAACTGGCACAAACATTTTTGCACATGTAGGTCTCTTTCCCTCCTTTATGATCTCTTTAGGATAAAAGCCCAGTAGAGACACTGCTAGATGAAAAGGTATAACAGTTTGATAACTTTTTAAGCATAATTCCAAATTGCTCTCCAGAATGGTTGAATTAGATCACAACTCTATCAACAATGTATTAGTATTCCAGTTGTGATAGTATCTCCAGTGTGAGAACATCTCCTTCAACATTCATCATTATCTTTTCCTGTCATTTTAGGCAATCTGAAGGATGTGTAGTGATACCTCAGAGTTTACACAATTTGCATTTCTCTGATCAATAATGATTTAGAGCACCTTTTCATACGACTAGAAATGATTTTAATTTCTTCATCTGAAAATTGCTTGTTCATATCCTTTGACCATTTATCAATTGGAGAATATCTTGAATTCTTATTAAGTTTAAGTCAATTCTTTATATATTTTAGAAATGAGGCCTTACCAGAATTCTTAAATGTAAAGAAAAAATTATTGCTTTCCTTCTAATTTTGCCTGCATGGTTTTGTTTGTAAAAAACCTTTTTAACTTGATATAATCAAAATTATTCATTTTAGATTCAATAATGTATTCATATTGTCCATAAATTCCTTCCTTCTCCACAGATCTGAGATAAACTATCCTTTGTTTTTCTAATTTGCTTATAATATCACTCTTTATGTTTAAATCATGAACCAATTTCTATTTTATCTTGGTATAGGGTGTTAGGTGTGGATCAATGCCTAGTTTCTGAAAATTTCCAATTTCCCAGAAAATTTTGTCAAATAGTGAGTTCTTATTCCACAAGATGGAGTCTTTGGGTTTGTCAAACACTAGATTACTGAAATCATTGATTATTTTATCCTGTGAACTTAACTGATTCCACTGATTGACTAATCTATTTCTTAGCCAGTAACAAATGATTTTGATGACTTCTGCTTTATAATATAGATTTAGGTCTGGTACAGCTAGGCCACCTTCATTTATATTTAAACAAGAGAATTTTTAAGTACACAGTTTTCATATAAAATGCTGTTAATTTTTCCTTTAAATTTTCAAGGTTCTCCATAATAGGATTCCATTTTGCTAACTTGCTCCAATTTTTCAACATAAACTCAGGCAGATCTGTTTTTCCTAGGCCCATTGAAGATCACCCCTGCTTTAGTCCCTTAATTTATCTGTTCCTTCTTGTAACTCTATACTCTCTGCTTCTTTTCTTTCCTTTTTCCTATTGAAATATTACTTGATGTTTCACTTAAAATTCCTCTTCCCCAAAGCCTCTTCCAATATTCTACTTTATACTGATTTCTCTCTACCTAGACCGTCTATGTCATTTTTAGTTTGCATAAAATTGTTCTGTAACAATATTATACATATCAGTCTTATTTACCTAACTAAATAGTAAGAAATCTTACTTCTCTATTTCTCTCTTAATGCCTAGTAGCCAAAGTAGCCTGGAATTAGGAAGATCTGGATTCAAATACTGCTTCTGATAGAAACTAGGCAAGTCACTTAACTCTCTGTGCCTGAGTTTTCTTGCTATGAGATAAAAGAGTTGATGATCTCTAAACTCCCTCCACTTAGCTCTAAATCGGTAGTCCTAAGATTCATTGAAAGTAGTCAAAAATTGATCGATAATAGCATTGTAACCATTTTCTTAAAGATGTAGACACAAATCCTATATTATAGTGAATGTGAAGTAGAATATTGATATTTTCTCATCTTCATATGACCAGATGATATGTTTGCAACTATGTTTCCTTAAGTAAATCAAGGATATATTTTGAATATAAGAGTCTCAAGGAGTGCCTATTAAAAATTTAAAAAAAAATTACTTGCACAGACAACTTACAGTGATGCCCCATAGTATCATGGAGGTAAGCTTCAATCATCAAAGGCCATGCCATTACAGTTTGTTAGGAAATTGCTCATGTTCAATACAATCTGGTAGTTTATATTACATTAAAAAGACTCAAAATATGACAGGGAAGCAAACGTTTTAATGTATTTTTTCATTAGCTGATGGCAAACATTTCTTTTTTCTAAGGGCAAATGGGAGCCTGCCCTTGTGATTATTCACATGATTCCTGACTCAAGTTCAACTTAATGCTAGTTTATTTAGACCATGATTAGCCCCCATAACAAACAGCACTAAAATAATTGCAATTTATGTGCCAACATCTGTACAAAGAACTGTACATGACTTAGCTATTCTTGGCAATACAATAATCCAAGATAATTCCAAAGAAATTATGATGAAAAATTCTATCCATTTCCAGGGAAAGAATCTGAATGAAGATTGAAGCATATTTTAAAAACTTTCTCTATTTTTCTTGCTTTTTGTCTTTCTTTTGCAACATGTTTATTTAATATAGAAACATATTTTGCATGACTGCATATTTATAATCTATATCAAATTGCTTGCCTTCTCAAAGAGAGATGTGGGGAGGGAGAGAAACAATTTGGAACTCAAAATTTTAAAAAAGAATGTTAAAATTTTTTACATACAGTTGAGAAAAAAATAATTTGATAGGAATATCCATACAGTGAAGTTAATACTCATCCACTTCTGTGCACAGAATGATAAAGATTTGTTGGAGTACTTAACTCAGAATCAAGAAATGAGTATTGTAGACCACAGAGAAACCTCCCATGAATTTATCATGGCTATTTTTTTTTAAAGAAGGGCAACATGCCCCAAAAGTTATCAAACTGTGCATACCCTTTGATCTAGCAGTGTTTCTACTGGGCTTATACCCCAAAGAGATACTAAAGAAGGGAAAGGGACCTGTATGTGCCAAAATGTTTGTGGCAGCCCTGTTTGTAGTGGCTAGAAACTGGAAAATGAATGGATGTCCATCAATTGGAGAATGGTTGGGTAAATTGTGGTATACGAATGTTATGGAATATTATTTAATTCTGTAAGAAATGACCAGCAGGAGGAATACAGAGAGTCTTGGAGAGACTTACACGAACTGTTGCTAAGTGAAATGAGCAGAAGCAGGAGATCATTATATACCTCAATAACGATATTGTATGAGGATGTGTTCTGATGGAAGTGGATTTCTTCAACAAAGAAAGAGAAGATCTAACTTGGTTTCAATTGATCAATGATGGACAGAAGCAGCTACACCCAAAGAAAGAACACTGGGAAATGAATGTGAACTGTTTGCATTTTTGTTTTTCTTCCCGGGTTATTTTTAACCTTCTGAATCCAATTCTTCCTGTGCAACAAGAGAACTGTTTGGTTCTGCACACATATATTGTACCTAGGATATACTGTGACATATTTAACATGTATAGGACTGCTTGCCATCTGGGGAATGGAGGAAGGGAGGGGAAAAGTCAGAACAGAAGTGAGTGCAAGGGATAATGTTTTCAAATTTACCCAGGTATAGGTTCTATCACTAAAAAGTTATAATTAAAAAAAAAAGAAGGGCATCATGAAGTGCTAGTCATGACAAGTGCCAGGTAAAAACACAACAATTAAAGGAGTAATTTCAGAATCAACTATGAATTGTTAGACCGTTGACTTGGTAGTTCAAAATCAGCATGAAATTATAAGAAATAATTTTAAAAAAGGAAAATGTAGCATGTAGTTCAAACTGATCTTTTCAAATAAGCTACTGAGGCTACCAATAGGCAATAGATTAAACAACAAATACTGGCATAGGTTCTGAATATTTCCTTAAGAAATGTATATATAAATCACTTGATACAATGAAGACCCTCCCCCAAAGAAAATACTTAATTCAAAAAATAGTAGCTATTTTTGCCAACTAGAGAAAAATGGCAGCCAAAGGAAGTACTGGTTTAGAATCATAAGTATAAAGTTTTCCAGAGATCAGCATTACCTGATAAAAAGGAAGCTGTTTTATGTTTACAAGAAATTTTGCATGATGCTCAAATAAGCTTGTTCTAGCAACAAACAGAAAAAAAAATATGAAAGTCCTGTTAAAATTTATGAAACAAGCCAATTTATTCATTCTTAATAGTGGAGTAATCACATTTGGACACATTCTTTGATGTGTTATGTGAAGGAAGAGAATCCTAAAGAAAGCAAAAATGTAACCAAAGTGTCAAGAGATCTAGAAGAAGACCCTTAGCATTCTGGATAGACAAATATTGATGATTTCTGGCAGAATATGAATAAGAGACAGTGTATGATATGTTATGCTTGATTTGCAAATTGTACTAGATACAGCTATTGTGGCACAGTGGAAAGAGTGTTGGAATTGGAGTCAGGAAATCCTGAATTCAAATTGACTTTACTATTTAATAACTTCATGATCCTGGGGAAGTCACTTAATCTCTTTCAGCCTCAATGTCCTCAATTACAAAATAAGTCTTATAATATCACTTACCTCCCAGAGTTGTTGTGAATAAAAACTTTGAATATTTGTAAAGAACATTGCAAACTTTAAAGCACCATATAAATATCAGCTATTACATTTGTTTTTATCATTGTACCTTTGGAGGAAGGATCCATATTGAGGAGACAATAGGTTCATTTAAATATTTAAGGTCTAGAAGAGATAAAACAGAAAACAAATGACTTTTTCTTAGGCATATTTTAGTGGTGTCAAACTGAGATAGAAATGAATTCCTGAAGGTAGAAAATTGACTTAAAATACCATAAATTAGCACTATCTTTGTTGTGTTGTATTTTGATTTGTTTTGTTAAACATTTTCCAAATACACTTAAATCTGGTTTAGGCTGCACTCAAAAATTTGATGGCTGATTGTGTTCCACATGAGTGAGTTTGACACCTTGGGGGAAGATATTTCTCTAATCAGAAGGGAGAAGGAGTTAGAACCAGATGACCTCTCAGGCTTAATAAGTTTTTACAACTTAAGTTTTACAACATTTGGCTTCCTAGAGTAACTATGAATGAATGAATTTGTCAATAGGGCAATATCTTGCCTCAAAATCAAATATTATTCTTAAAGCTTCTCTATGAAGCTTGTTTATGTATCACAAAAATTAGTATTAAGGTAATAGGAAAGAGAATTGGCTTTAGAATCATTGTGCTGAAGGCTGGATCTTGCTCATCCGGGTTGGGCCTTTCAAATTTGCTATTAGAACAAAATTGGACACTTGGAGACCTTCTAGTAATTAAAGGAAAGGAAATATGCTTATCTACCACACAGAAAGGATATTCAACTAGGATGTAGCATTAATTCAGTTATTATATTTTCTTTGCCTCCATATTTGACAAGGTATCATCATGGTCAGGAGCATGTGAGATTGGAAGATGTGATTTTTCCCTAGTATGATGATATTCATAGACCTCCAAGAAGTTATATCAATTATTTGACTCTTAGTCTCCTGGGCCAATTAAGCTTTAATAATGGTTTCATTTTCGAAAGAAAACTTAGCTCAATCATAATAGGATATGGTCTGAGGAAAAGCCTACTAAGTCTATATGACAGGAACCTTAGAAGGTATTATTTTCATCACAAATAGGATCTAGGTTCAAAACTTGATTCTGCCACTCATTATTCTTGTCTGGTCTATTTTTTTTTTATCTGTTCAATGAGAGGTTTTTGGTTAGATGACTAAAAAAAGCTTTCTGACTGACATTTTGTCTTTCAGTATCAGGTAAGAAAAGAAAGAATTCTTGTAAACAGTGATGTTATTGGGGAGGAGCTGTCATTGGACATTGGAGGAATTCCAATTTCAGAGGAATATGTTAGGGAAGATTTCAATTATGGATATCTAATATTAAGATTACTAGAATAAAAAACACTTACTAGCTGTGCACTGTATTTAGAAAATACTGAGAACATGGAGAAAAATAATTTTGTTTTTTTTTCTAGAACCTTCGTAGTTGCTCAGAGTAATTTAGGTAATGTTTAACAATCAGTGACATTTACATAACACTTTAAGATTTGTAAAGAACTTTTAAATTTGTTTCTTATAGTAACTCTGTGATATACATGTATATATGTATATATACATTATATATGTGTGTGTGTGTATATACATACTCATGGATATCATACATATTGATATGATTATCATCATTATAAAGATAAGAAAAATTGTATTAGAAGAGGTTACTTGACTTACTCATGATCACGTAGCTAGTAAGTGTCAGAGGAGGGATTTGAATTCTTTTATTCCTGAATTAAAGTCCATTCTTCTAGTACAATAATCTTACTCTATGCAGATAGTGTTGAGAATGAGACATGGAGTTGAAGGGAGGAGACAGCTTCCTCTTATCCAAATTGCATGGTACAATTATTTACTTATTATTTTTTTAAAAGGTGACTTTAGAAATTGAAGAATAAAAGGAGAAAGAAACCTAAAAGAGTAAGAGGTCTGATCTAATGAATTTCTGCTCTCACTGAAGTGGATACACTCTGCACCAGCACTAATTCCAATTATCCAGTCTATCTTATCCTGTTTGATTCTTGCCCATATCATTCCATAACTTCTTCATGGAGGATGTGCTGGGGGCCAAAACCATACTCAGGATGCCTCTGTTATCTATCCCTCTTCCTATGTGACAGACACATGACCTTTACTAGTTAGACATATCAGAGATGATGCCTTATGCACCATTTGATAGGATTCCTGATAATCATCATTATTAATATGCTTCAGCCTATTTACACTCACTGTGTATCATTTTTTGAGTTACTTGAAAAATGAGATCAGAAGATTGAACTCCTTGTTGCTTAAGCAGGGACTTTCAGAATTACTTATGATTAGATGACCTCAAAGGGCTTTTCCATATGTAGATTGATAGTTATTCCCATCATCCTATCTAGGCAGTGTCTACATGGTATTAAATTAAATAGCTGAAACATGAAGAATTCAGGGTAAGGTGGAAATGCAGCATCATGGAAACAAACTCTATAAACAATCTATTTTTTAATGGAAACCAACCCTTTTCTAAAACTTTTATTTTTACAGAATTCAATCAAATTGATGTGTTTACAGATTGATCTGTTATGAAATTAGTCATTCACGTATCATGTAGGCTAACATTTTAAACCACCCAAGTCTTTTGTCAGTTTCAAACAAACATTGTTCTCACGGACAAATGGCTAAGAGGAGAAACACTGCAATTACTTTCTTCATTTCTAATACTGAATACTCAGAGGATTTGTGATCGCATAGTGAATTCTAGGTATGGGAAGTCATTTCACACATGCAGTACATATTTCCCATTTTATGATACAGTATATTGGTTCTAGGCAATTTCAAGCAACCTTCCCAGGTTTACATAGCCAGTAAGTATCATAAGAGAGCTTTGAACTCAGGTCTTTCTGACACCAAGCCTAGAACTTTCTTTACTATAACTACCCAGATGCTTTCTTTCAGTCCTGAAAAATGCTGCTTTATTTGAAAGCATCCAGGATGCTTTAGATTTTGGAAGAATAGGGTAAGCATAAAGATTTCCAAGCTTACTAAAATACAAAATGCTATTGTGAAGGGCAGCCATGCGGAAACAGCTGTGATTTATAAGTCTTATTAATGTGAAGAGTTTTTTTTTTCCCCTTGAACAACAACAACAAAACCCCCTCCAAACTCAGAACTCAGAAGGAACAGAAAACATTGTTTTCTTACTGATGTGAAGTTTAAAATGTATAGGCTTTGAAGTGAATTGGCCAAGACCACAACAATACTTTGGACCTGACTGGAGTCTAGATTGCATACAGATGTTAATTTGGCATTTGCATGAGCACATACAAAAGCTTTCCTACTTGTTTCTAGGCACATTGGGATCTGGACTCACTTTAGCTTCACAAACTGATTATAAACACTAATTACCTGAAAACATGCTGTTTGCCTTAATATGTGGCCTGTGGACTTGGATCCTGATTTCTAAAAATGTAACATTTATCCAGGATATTTGACAAATGCTCAAAAATGTTGACTATGTCTATTGGAATAAAATGCACATACTTTCTCCATGTACAACTCATTAACCCCATTTTCACCTACTAAGTAGTCTTTTCCCTGGACTATGGGGAGAAAGAAAACCCAAAGGGGACTAACTTAAAAAGCTGTTGATTTTTGTTCATGACATATCCAAAGTGTCAGAGATGGTTAATTAAAAAAAGCCTTGAACATAGGGCCAAAGTCATGGGTTGGAACTTCTATCCTAAAGATTCTCCAGGGGAAATTTTTTTTCTTCTGTTCAAGAGCCACAAATTTACCCCTCATTACAACTGTCTTACCAACATGTGCCCAGGCTCACGGAGGAGAATAAATGAGAATGTGTATGGTTCAACTTAATCCATTTCATTATATCCCATTGCTGATGGGTCAGAAACATCATTCCTCAATGCAAAGGACAGGGTATTATATTTATATTTGAAGTGAAAAAAATAAAACACACTGTTTCTCCTGTACATATTCAGAAAATGGTTTTAATTTTTAAGTACATGCCAAGCACTGTAGTAGGCACTGGAGATATAATAGCAAAACCAAACCAAACCAAAAAAGATTCCCATTCTCAAAAAAGTTCACATTTTACTGATGGAATACAACATACACAAAGACAAGTGAATGTGAAGAAAACACAAAGGGATTTTGGAATAGAGTATTAACCAACACCTGGGATTGTGAGGAAAAGTCTGATATAAGAGGTGGCATCTAAGATGAAACTTGAATAGGGCCAGAAATAAAAAAAAAAAAAAAAGAAGTTAAGGGGACCATTTCAGGGAGGCATGGAGAAATCCTAGGCAAAGAAACAGGCAGGAGATGAAGCAAATGGTAAGTAAGTCATTTTGACTGGATCACAGAATGTATGAGGGGGAAAAATGAAATAAATGTGGAGATATAGGAAGGAACCAGATTGGGAGAGGCTTCAAATGATAAACAAAGCTTGTTTCATCTTTGAGGCAATCAGGAACCACTGAAGCATTTTGAGCAGATATGATATGATCAGAACCATGCTTTAGGAATGTCAATGTGATGAATTGGTCAAGGAAAATGGGGAAACAAGGAGACTGATAGGATGTTATTGTGATATTTTTAACAATTGACATTTACATAGTGTTTTCTCCCTTTCCAAACTTGGAAATTCTTTTTGGCAGAGGTGGCCTTCGATTTGGGTTACAGTGAGAGAAGTGAAGCTTCATAGTTTCAGTCTTGTTTCTGGAGCTATGGCCTTGATTTCTTTATCTCCCAACTATTCTTCATATTTATTTGATTTTTATGTATTTTTCAAAAGATATTATGGTAATTATTATCTTTTTCATCAGAGATGACTCCATTGTCTCTAAAATCAAGGTTAATAATGTGTTTCCCAACATAATACTCACTAATCATGCCTCATATTGTGTTATGCTATCCCCTCATCACATAATCCAATTAAGATTATAATTCCACCTCATAAAGACTTAAAGAAGTTAAAGAAGACTTAAAGAAGTGTCTCCACAAGGCCTATCAATGTCAGCGGAAGTATTAAGGAAATACTTCCAGTAACCCAGGATCATAACCCTAGAATCATCCTTCATCTTTGATTCTTCCTTCTGCATGAACTCCCATAGTCAATTAGTTAGCAATTATAGTCACAGTATCTTGTATTCATCTCCTCTACATTCATATAACTACCCATCTCAGGTCAAGCTCTTAGCACCTGGCCTAGACCATTTCAACTGATTTCTAATTGGTCTCCCTGCCTCAACTCTCTCCTCTCTCCAATTCATGTATCTTCCACATAGATGCCAAAGACATTTTCCTGAAACAAAGGATTGAGTATATCACTCCTCTGCTTAGTAAACTCCTGTAGGCTCTCTCTCTGTCTCTCAGTCTTTGTCTCTCTGTCTCTTTCTCTGTCTCTCTCTGTCTCTTTCCCTCTTTCTTCTCGCCTTTTCTCTCCTCTCTTCTCCTTTTTTCTCCTTTCCTTTTTTCCTCATCTTGTTCTTTCTCTCTGGAAGCCTTAAGAATCACAACACCCTTATATGGGTCTATAGATAGATTTTGGTGGATCAGTGAACTTCTATGGGAAAAATTGCATTTTTATTTTAGCTACCTTTTGATTTCCTTTGAATTCTATATATTTTTATCTTATGCATTTAAAAATATTCTAAGAAGAGGTCTAGGGATTTTAATGAATTGGCAGTAGAGTAGAAGTCAAGTGTCATATGATAGCCAAAAAACTGGTCTGATCATAGGTGGTTTATCCACAAACAAGGATATTATTATATTGCTGTACTCTGCTCTTGTCAGATCACATCTGGAATATTGTATTCATTTCTGGATGCCACATTTTGGGAAGGACATTGATAAATTCAAGAACTTTCAGAGGATAGCAACCAAGATGGTAAAAGACCTATGGCATATTATATACTCATATCATATGAGGATTAGTTCAAAGAATTAGGAACTATTAACCCGGAGAAGAAAAAAACTTAGGGGAAACTTGATAGTTGTAATCATTTCTGGAGAATTGTTTAGAAAAGAGATCAGACAATCTATTTGACTCTTTTAGGAGCAATGAGTGGAAAGTGAAAAGAGTCACATTTTGGCTTGATGGAAGGAAAAACTTTCTAACAATTAGAACTATCTCAAACATTGGACTAGGAGACTATTGAGATCCATTCCAACTCTAAAGTTTAGTGTAATTCTTTAATCTGTCTCTATTATTAAAAGCTATTTAGGATTAAAAAAAAGAAAATTATAATCATGTAAAACTTTAGCTGTTTAATTTTATGTATAGAGTATATGTCAATTTTGAAATTAAAATGACTATTGATTCTATAGACTTTTGAAACAAATATGAAACAAAAAGGATTTTCATAATCTTATTATAAAAATGACAATTGCAACTAAGCTAATTTATATGAATAATTAAATTACATTAGTAAAAACATAGTTTACTGAATTAGAAAAAATAACAAAATTTATTTGGAAGAACAAAAAGTCAAGAATATCAAAGGAACTAATGAAAAAATGTAAAGATTTAGCAGTACCAGATGTTAACTATATTATAAGGCTGTGATCTTGAATTAAGATAAATTTTGTTTTGCAAAATACATATTAAAATCAACACAAACTTTCAACTTACACCTCCAAAAGAACTTAAATTTTACTTTTTGAATTATTAGAACACTTTTAAATTTAATTTTTATATTGGATGCTTATAGCTATATTGTCTTTTAAGTAAGCATAGTTTTGTTAGTTATTCCATATATATACATATATATCCATATATCCATATACAAAAGGATATTTGGGTATATAATTCAATTTTTATTTAAGGTAAAAGTAGTTTCCAATCTCTTACTCACTATGTATGCATAGTGATATGGTGTACATGGTAATAGTTATAGATAATAAAAGTTTATTTGATAATTTATACATTTCTAGTCACTAATTTGTACTTAGAGTCTTCTCTGAACATTATCTTTTTCATTTATAACTCTGAATGTGCTTAGGTTCTGTGCTGAAGGATATCATCTTGTCCCTTCATTATTTTGTTTCTTCTTCTCAACTGGATTATTTGTACATATGTATGTATAAGCAATTTTGTTTTATACTTCCTTTGTTCCATCCATTTCTTTCACTCATAGTGTTAAGTACAGTCCTAGGTACATCAAAATCCTAAAATATGCCTTGAGACATTAAATTTAGTTTGTTCCTTTATTTTAATAGAATTTCGATATCTTGAATTTGAAAGAGATTTAAAGTCCTGTGTACTCCAACACATAAATTAAAAAGAATCCCTTTTATCTGATGTCTAGTTTAATGGTCATCCAATCTTTGTTTGAAGAACTTCAGTGAAGGGAAACATGTCTTCTTCCAAAGCAGGTTATCCCATTTAATTAGAAAGCAACTCTAACTTTATATTTCTCTAGCTTTCATATATTATTATTGGATATGTCCTTTTTTTCCAAGACAACATTATTTCATGTCCAATAATGATCCTGATTTTAGAATTTCCTTCCTATAAATTATATTCTGCTGAATACCCATGTCAAGAGTTTTATTTTTATTTTTTTGTATATAAATTGCAAATTTTTGTGGTTCAAGCATAATGGACTAACAAGTTATTGTCCAGATGGAGAAAACCAGAAATAAGAGGAAATATTAAGAAGTGATAAAATTGATACTAATGAGTCCACTCTAAAGAGGTGCACAAGCCAATGCACAGAGTGGTGAAAGTTAGATTCTTCTTTCCCACAAAAGCAGTATTTAAATTTCATATCATATCTAACTCATATGACTGGAACTTGTAGAACCTCAGATTCAAGCTGATAGAAATCTTGACAGCAATACAGTTTTGAAAAGATTTTCTGGAATCTAAGCCTTGGTGGGGAGAAGATAGGGGATGAAACATTTGTGAATCAATCGCAGAAATAGTGATGCACAAATTAGGCAAGTTCTTAGCAACATTGTTATTGATAAGAGTAATCTAATAATCACTTAATCAAACAATAATCACTTCTCAAAGGCTTAAAAGATTCCAGGCAGTGTGCTACATTTTGATTATATAAAGATGAAAGTGCTATTAAGAAAGGTTATATTATTATGATTTCACATATATAGTATTTTTACTTTTTCAAAGTGCTTTCATTTTTGTTATCTCATCATGTCCTCACAATAACCCACGAGATACATTGGCTGCTGTGTCAAATTCTGGGAAGCCTAAAGAGAAGGGACAGGGGGCACTGGAATCAGTTTATTGAGAAGGCAAGTAGATGGTATCAAGTTTATGCTTGAATTTTCATGTAATCCATTATTCCATCTCTCCTTTTCTTTCTCCCCTTTCAGCTCTACTTCCACATTTAGTCATCATTGGGGAAATGAAGCCAAAATTGGAAAACATGGGAATGAAAGGCAATCTATTTTTTAAAACAATCTTAAAGTCCCTGATGATGGAAAAGCAAATATACAAATATTAGGCCATTAAAGATGTATTACATCTTTGGGTTACAAAGGTATGTATATATGTATATGTATGCTTGTTAGATCTTGGCAATTGATATACATAATTCATTATATACACACATATTATATATATGTACATATATGCAGACATATTATATATATATACAATACATATCCTAAAAGTATGATAATAGCATTACTTGGATGAGTTTTCATTAGTGACCTATCATATATACTGTAACAGGCAGAGGTTGAAATTTGAGCAGGCGTACATAAGCTCCTGGCCACTTTGTTTAGGAAAGAAAAAAAATAATATTAGAGGGAGAGGAAACCCAAGAATACAATCTCCTTATGCACCCTCTCCCCAATCCCCTTGAATTCCAGTTGGGCCCCACAACAGACAAGAGAAGCAGCTCACCCTCCGAATTTTCACTAATCACCACAGAGCCCTAGGAATGGCTTCCAGATGCGTCCATTTTGTTATTTCTGGCGAAGGGAGCCCCTTTGCACTTGGCTAAGGCAAGGAGGGAGGAGATCCATAAATTAACACCAGGAGTGTTCTTGTACTTACTACATATGGGAGGGAGTCCTTGGAGTTGGTACTGGATCTCCTTAGGAATACCTTCCCTTCTATAGCTATTCTTTCTCTGATGACTATTCTTAACTTAAATACCTCTAGTCAGTACATTTCTAACAAAAGTGTTTAACTCCAGTTCTCACCATTCTGTCCATTTGTTATAAAGAAATGATGACCAATTCATTTTCCTATTCTCATTTCCCAAAAGGCAATGTTGGCTTGGTGCTAGCATAATCAAAGTATTTTATAGTCACTGGAACATGTCAGGAGTGCTGGGCAAGGAACTAAGAATAGGGAGTTGAGGTTGTTCCAAATTAGTCTAGTAGCAGACATTTGATCAGTGATTAGGTTGGTACCAGTTAAACCAGAGTTAAAGTATAAAGAGTAAAGATATTTTGGCAAGTAATAATCAGAAATCAGGCAGACAGAAAATAAGAATGATGAAGGCCTAAGGAAAGAGTGACATAGACACCAAATCTCTGTAAAGAGTCAAGAACTAGGAATTATGGGATTATAGAATCATAGATTTAGAATTAGAAGGAATTTTAAAGTTATCCAGTTCAGCCCTTTCATTTTATGGGTAGGAAAAATGAGGCCTAGAAAGATTAAGTAATTAATCTTAGGTCACATAGTAAGTGGAAGAGCTATATTTTGATCTCACATACTTCAAAGAAATGAAAATTATATATTATATGTGCAATATATGCATGCATAGATATATGTATATATATACACATATACATATATACGTATATATGTATGTGCTGAATTTTATGCAAGAGAAACAACTCTATGTTTAATTATTTTTTTTTTTTAGTTATAGCCTAAAAGAAAACACACACACACACACACACACACACACACACACACAGAAGGAAGTAGTAGCCTGGGAAAGCCATCTAAATTTGAAAAGTCACTGAAATGGTGAGTGGATGAGTGGAACCATGGGGAAGTTGATGGATAGAACCAAAAGGCTGCAGTGATAGTATTGATTTGATGGCCCAAAGGAAAAGGTAGAATTCAGGGAAAGAAAGTGTACACTTTTGGAGCAGATTGATGAAAAAATGATGGCCAGGGTAGAGTGAAAATCATGGTTAGAGCTAGCTAGATGTAGTGGGCCATGTGAATTCACATAGTTATATAGCACAGGGAACACAGTTAAATGCTGAAGTAGGGAAAATTCTTCTCCCTGAATTTAAATCTGGCCTTCAATACTTACTAGTTATGTGACTCTGCCTCAATTTTATCATCTGTAAAATGAGCTAGAGAAGGAAATGACAAACTACTCCAGGACTTTTGCCAAGAAAATCCCAAAAGGTGTCATGAAGAATTAGACATAACTGGAAAAAATGACTAAATACCAACATTCACCAATCATGATGGAACATACCACAGGATAGGAATTCCAAAGCTGAGGGGGTTAAGTCCCCCAGGGCATGGTTTCTGGAGATCTATTAGTGTGGGAATTGTGGTGGCAGGGATGGTGGCAAGAAGATAGCCATGGTAAATCCAAATCCAGTCTACTTTCTGGTGTACCACGTGAAGCAAAAAGAAGAGCAAAGTTAAGACACAAGTGGCAAAAAAATCTAAGCTTGAGGTAGCAGAATGTCCAAGCACATTCTCTTTTTTATTTTTCTACCACTTTAATAATAACAAATGCAGAATTTAAGGCTTGTGGATGATATCAAAACTGAAAATAGTTGATAAGCAATTTAAGGGGCAGTTGTCTCAATTGCCTTGAAATTGGTATTCATTCATTAAGACAAGTTCAAGGGATGAATCCATTGATAGCTTACTTGGGATGAGAAGAGAGGACATCAAAAAAAAAGCTACTTCACAATATAAGATAATACATAAGAAGGAGAGTTTCAGTGTCACTGGGTATCATTGGAGATCAGCAGAAGGGGAGAACACTATAGGCTGGATTAGTTAAAGAAAGGTTCATGGAAGAGTTTACCAGTGAGCTGGACCTTTAAAAATGAGTAAGATTTGTATTTATGGATGACAGCTAAATTGGGGCAATGTATAGAATGCTGGGCTTGGAGTCAACAAAATTCTTTCTGAGTTCAAATCTTACTTCAGACATTTACCAGCTGAGTGATCCTGGGCAAGTAACTTAACCAAGAAACTTGGTTTTTTCATGTGTAAAATGAGCTGGAAAGCATTTTTGCCAAGAAAACTCCAATTGGGATTGCCAAATAGAATCTCAAATTGGATATGATTGAAACAATTGAACAGCAACAGTAATAAAATTTGTATAGTGTTGAATGTCTCCTTGTTCATCTGAGTCATATCAAACAAACCTGCCTGTCCTTTGGAATGGTTGCAGCAAGGAAACTATATGAGACTATATCCCTGACTGAATTACATTCATCTGTTCAAACTGCCTATGCTGTATATCAATATGCTGCTGAATATCAATAAACACTTTTAGTTCACCCTAGTGTTGTTGCATGACATTCACCTCAACTCTGCTCTACATTGTATCACAAGTAGACTCATAATAACAGTTTCATTTTTCATAAAGCTTCATGTCTCCCAAAGTACTTTACATATACATTATCTCATTTTATCCTCACATAATTCTTCGAAAAAGCTGAGAATGAAAGAGGTTGTGACTCCTCCAGGAGATGAATCCCAAGTCTTAATAGTCTATTTCCTTCTCTATTATGCTATGTATTTAGACTATTAATTTATCTATAATGCTATACTGTCTTCTCCCAATGCTGCTGCTATTACTGTACTGCTCATTCTCTTCTTACTACTACTACTGATGATGATGATGATGACAATGATGATGATAGTAGCTCATATTCACAATGCATCCTTGTGTTTGCAAAACACATTACATATATTACTTTAATTCATGCTTATAAACATTCGGTGAAATACATAATTTTACATTTGGTGACAGTAAATAGGGAGGAGTACATTTTGATATCCTAGAATTTTAATTTTTGTGACTGAAAAGGTAAAAAAAAACAAGGAAGATGAAATTGAGAGATGTTTTCTTTTAGTGTCATAAGAAGTTTTCATTTTAGAAAATAGAGCTGATGCTTAAGTTGTGCTTAAGATCTAAATGTTGAGATGTTTCCAAATGAATATATTTGAATACTTTAAATTTAAATGGACTTGATTTTTATGAAAAATATTACCAAAGCTAAATATTCTGGTAACAAAGTTTCAATTTTCAAGGTTCACAATTTAGTTGAAAAATAATGTCCTCAAGGAAAATGCATTCTAATGGAGGAACCAATATGTTAATAACTAAATTCATACAAGGTATTTATAAAGTAGTTGGGGGTGCTCTGAAGGGGGAAGGTACTAGTACCTGGGACCACTGGCAAAAGAATTTTACATAAGGTAGAACTTCAGCTGGATCTTGAAGGAAGCCAGGGAAACCAAGAAGTAAAAATGGAGGGGCAGAGCATACTGGCATAGAGGGATAGACAAATGCAGAGATGAATGATTTGGTGTCATGTTGCAAGAACTGCATGTAGGCCAATGTAGCTGATTGAACCTATCACAGTGGGGGTGAAGGGAAAGAATTCTGTAAGATTATTGATGGTAGGAAGGGGCTAGTTTTGAAGATATTTAAGTGCCAAAAGAAGAATTTTATATTTGATCTTGGTGCTAATAAGATTTCTTGGAGGTCAGTAGTGGAAGATGGACTGAAGTCAGGAGAGACTTAGATTAGGCAGACCAATGAAAAGGCTTTTACTATAATGTAGGTCATAGGTAATCAGAGCCTGACTGTGGCTGTATGAGTGAAGAAAATATATTGGAGAGATATTATAATAGGAGAAATGGCAAGATTTAGCAAACTGAATAGACAAATAGACTTATTTGTTCCTTACAACAACAGAGAAGGCTGTTATTTGGATATTTCAGGTGAACCTCACCTTGAGATTTCTCTTTACTTCTTTTAGGTATGACTCAATTGTCAAATATTTTTGATTTAAGGAGAAAATGATGGAGGATGTAAAAAGTTTTAAGAATTGGTTTATGTGCTAAAAATGGTGTTGGTAATTTGAACACAAACAGTGGGCAAAGGGCTTTTCATGCTTTCTTTGCAAAGCTAAATGACCATGAGTGACAATTAAATAATACAGGAAAGAAGTAAGAGAGACATTTTGGTATAGAGGAATGGAAGCAAAACCTAAATTGGTATCAAGAAAACCCTGAGCTTGAATCCTGCCTCTTACTTGCAATCTTTGTTATCACATCTAAAGGAAATTTGCCAGGTACAGAGTCCTATGGGACTGGAGCAGGCCAACCAAAGTTTTCCAAGGTACATTTTCCTAGGTGCTTGTGGGAATCAGCTAAAATTAGGAGAGTGGGGAAGAGGAAACCTAATTACCTTAGGTTGGAAAGGATCTGAGTTACAGACTTTGCTCCACATCAGACACCAGAAATGTTGAGGTGTTAGGTATGTGTCATAGTGTCTCTGAACAAATTCAAGCTCAGACTTCACTCCCAGCAAAGATATTTTAATGAAATTTATGCACTCAGTGGATGGGCAACGTTCCTGGAAGGAGACAGAAGCCCAGCAAAACAAGACAAAGATTTTTATAGAGCAAATGGTACTGATCTCATCACAAAATATGTAAATTTTGAGGTTATGGGAGGAGTTTACTAATATGGGGAGGTCGTAAAGCATAGTTGAATTGAACTGCACATGTGGTTACCCAGAATGCATATAGAAAAGTCCTCTTAGAGAGATCACCTAAGGACAGCAAAGGAGGAAGAAGGGCATAGGTGTGTGCTAGAGGAAAGATTTATTGCGATTTGAAGTCAAATATACAGTTCTGCATCCTGTTGGTGCTACTGTCTTATTTGCTAATTTCTGTGTTATGTTTTATGGTAACCATCATGTGGTAATGTGAAAACAGATATAATTACAGAATATGCTGGATTGCTTATTCTAGTGAGACCCATAATTAATGATTTCTATGGGGCTTGGGAATAGGGACATGATTTGGGATGGCGTGGACTGGGTGCAACAATCAGAATCCCATCAAACTCATTCAACCTCTTTAAGACTTATCTATTACCAAGGCAGACATCTATCTATCTATCTACCTATCTATCTATCTATCTATCTCTCTGTGTAGCTATATGACTGTTTCTGTCTGTCTATCTATCCTATCTTTAACTATCTCTATCTCTTATTGTTATAATATGTAACCTAGCTCCTCCACTGCAAAAGGCTTTGGGTTCATACACAACTAGGTTTGGTCTTAAAGGATGCACCAAAGTGTCACTTTGTATTTGACTTGTTGCCTAAAAAAATCCCTTAGTAGAACTTAGGCATGGTTTTCCATGTAGATTTGCCTAAAATAGAGTGACCTAGATAGTTAATTACAAAATGGGACATAGGACTTTATTTTATCCACCACAGAAAATTCATAAAATGTAAAAGACTGGTAGTAGTTAATGAACAAATGAAGAAACACAAAGCATTCAAAACATGCTTCTACCTACTTCCCAGAAGGAAAGGACACTATGTGGAACCATTGAACAAATTCTGTCCATTCATCTTGGATCTGCACTGTCCAGATAGTTCACAGCAGTATTATGACAGCACTGTCTAATTATGTAAGGAGTTATCTTTATTGACTGTTCATGTCATGGTATTTGTACTTTAATTTCAGGGTGACCATCAATGAAGGATTTTCTTTTCCTTTTCTGAGGAAAGTGTCTCTTTAGAAGACAGTGACCCAGCAGTCAATCTTAAGAATTCCTATTCTCCCTGATGTCAGGAGCACCTGAGTTCAAATCTGGTCTTAGACACTTAACACTTCCTAGCTGTGTGACATTGGGCAAGTCGTTTAACCCCAGTTGCCTCAACAAAAAAAAAATCCTACTCTCTTGGTGTCAGGATGCTCATAAATAGTAATATCTAAAATTGGACATTTATATTATCAGGATTATTAGCCTCTCTGAACTAGGAAAGCACAGGCCACTTACAATATAAATTTCTTGCAAATAAGCTTTTTTTCTTCTTCTTTTGCTCCTCAGAAGTGATGATAAAAGGGAAAATCTCCATCCTAATCTTACTGAATTTTGGTCTGGAAGTCTAAGAGAGAAAACAAATTGGAAAAGAGAGAGAAAAAAATCTTTAGTTGTGAAAATCGATGGTTTTTGGTTCATTCTTCTGATAGTAATGCTTTATTAAAAATGTACCTAAAATACCTAAAAATTTAGGCATTAAATGCCTAAAATGTACCAGGTACTATGTGAAACATTTTACAAATATTTTTTCATTTAATTCTTACAACTCTGGGAATAGGTTCTATCATGCCCAATTTATCATCAAGAAAACTGAGACAGATAAAAGTGAAATGACTTATTAAGAGTTATACTACCAGTAAGTTATTGAGGATGAATTTGAACTCAGGGTTTGAAGTCACCTGGCTACTCCTTCTTCTTAAGCCTAGCCAACTATTCATAAGGAGGAAGTCTGACATCAAGTCACAGGAGTGTCAGAACATAACCTTATCTCAAAGGGAAATATTTTTTTTAAAAAATCCCCAAATTTTACAATCTCATCAAATTGATTGTGGGATTCATCAGATTCATCAGACCCTATTTTGTTGTTGTTTAGTCATTTTCAGTTTTGTCCAACTTTTCAAGACCTCTTTTGAGTTTTCTTGGCATAGATACTAGAGTTTGCCATTTCCTTCTCCAGCTCATTTTACAGATGAGGAAACTGAGGCAAGCAGATTTAAATAGTTTGTCCAGGGTCATATGGTTAGGAAGTGTTTGAGGCTGGATTTGAACTCAATTCTTCCTGATTTTAGACACTGAGTTCTAACTTCTGTACTATCTAGATGTCCAGGACTTATTGTTCTATTGTTATTAATAATGATAGTTATGATAAATTGTATAAGTTAAGAATCTTTTATCAATATGACAACTTCAATGTTGCATCACAGAAAATCATTCAAATCCTTATCTATCATATTATGCTACATTTCATTATCTGTATCAGTCAAGAAACGTTTGTTGCCTCATTATATGATGATTAGCATTCTCACAATGTACCATTACTTTCTCGATTAGATAGTACATAAAATATAAAATACTGGTGGTGGAGATTTATTTAATTTTTATTCCATGTGGTTACATATTCCTTTTGTGATAGTCTAATATTATGTTAGGGAGACTATAGCAGATGTGCTACATCTGGATTTTCAAAAGTATTATAGAATCAAATGAAAATCTAAAGGATTATATAGTCTACAGATACATAACATGCACCTTCAAAAATGGGTTTAATCATTTTTATGTCTTTTGGTTTTATAGTTAAAATCTATATGTGAATTGTTCAAAATACAACCCAAATATCTATTTATTTCATTGACAATTCTATGAATCACTTACTTGTAAATTTTTAGTCAAGTAAGGTGATTTACATATCAATAAAGAAGACCAGTTAATATAATTAGAAAAATTTTTGATTGGGAGGGTACTATGAAGGGTCTGCTACGAATATAGCTATCTTCATTCCTCATATTATTTTTAGTCAAGAGATATGAGATCAAATTCTCTTTCACTAATTACTTGTGTGACCTGAACATGGCACTCATTCTATTGAGCTTGCTTTTTGATCTGTAAAAACAAGAAAATTAGACTAGATAGCTTCTAAATTTCCTTACAGCTTTAAAATCCCATAATTTTATGTATAATTAGTGAAAATGAGCTTTTTTCTAAGAATAAGAATGCTCGCAAACACTTCTGCCACATAACAGCATGTGGTATTTAGAATGGCAGAAGAAAAAGACTTAAATCTAGGCATGAGCTCATGATTCAATAACTGGAAACTGTGAGGAAGGGTGGGGGGAGTGAGTAGTGCTGAAGAAATATAGTTAAATAAAGCATGACTGAAATTTGACTTAACTGTAGTAAGCAAAGAGAGGTACTCAACATTCAACTCAGTGAGGCCCCATAGCAAAATTTATGGAAATGAAAGGGTTAAATAGTTCAAGACTTACATTTTCTCACGTACTTCAGTAAATTGTCAATGGAGAATCTAGCCTTCTCATTAGGGCTTTTTTGGAGGTCTCTTAATATTTCATATTAACACGAAGGCAATCCTTCTCTCAATTAAAAAGAACCTATTAAAGTGCCTATTATGTACCAGGCACTGTACTAAGGACAAGGGATGAAAAGGTAAAAGATAGCCTGCTCTCAAGGAACTCGTTTAATGAGGAGGGGAATATACAAACAACTATGTACATATGATACAATACAAAATAAATTAGAGATAATCAACAGAGATTAGTATTACCATTAAGCAACTTGTGAAAATCTTAGAAAAATTAGAATTTTATCTGAGATTTGAACAAAATCCGATAGCTATGTGGCACAGAGGATAGAGTGCTGGGTGTGGAGTCTGGAAGACATCTTCCTGGAAGGAAATGACAAATACTTCAGTATTCTTGTGAAGAAAATCCTAAATGGAGTCACAGAGAATTAGATAGACTGAATAATAACCAAGTCTTAGTTCAATTTTATGCAATTAAAGCTTAGAACTGCAGTCAGATTTTTGTGACACTCTTGGTAGATCCATTACTACTACAACTTCTTCTCCTCTAACTGCTGGTACCTTGCTGCTACTATTCCTACAACAACAGCAACAACAACTACTACCACCACTATCATGTTTACTACTAATACTGGTATTAATATTACTACTACCACTACTACTATTACTACTACTACTACTACTACTACTACTACTACTACTACTACACACATGGCCAGAATGTGATGGTGAAATATATAACCCAGCAATAGTCTTCATGTACATACTCTAAACATTGGCATGCATACTTAGTCCTAATATGTAGATTAAATTAAATCCAATTTTTACTTACTAGACAGTCAAGCCTTGAAATAGCCCATTGGATTTATGAGTATTGTTTTCATTTATGTTATGATATTTTAACCACTACAAAGATAACAATGTTCTGCATTCATTTATGAAAATAAGTTTGTCTTGGCATTTTTCTAAAGTTATTCCTTTTAATTTTTCTTAGTTATACCACAAAACCAGCCACTGCTATTTAATTCATTCCATATATGTATATCTATACACATACACACACACACACACACACACACATATATAATATGTATGTATTTTGAGGGATGTCAGCTCTGTTTTCAGAAAAATTAGTGAATGTTTGCATGTATACACAAATAGATACTATTTACTTATGTACAGAAATGCTGAAAATGTTAAGTAATTGTCCAGATTCTTATTTCATAGTTAGCAACACTCAGCCTATCCCTCTCTCAGTCAACAAGCATACATAAAGTGCCTTTTAGGTGCTAGGTACTGGACTAAGGACAAGGGATAAAATATTCTTATTTTTCATTCAGAGTTCAACTCTGGCACCACCTCCTAGTGTTTTCCAGATAATCTCATTTGCTAATGTTTTCTCTTCCTAGAATTACTTCACTTTCACTTGTGTTCATGCTGTATCATTGAGGGCAGGAACTATCTTATTCTCTTTTCTTCTCAGTTGCAGCATGATATCTTATACATAGAAGATACATAATAAATGTTATATTGTATTAATAAATACATATATATATATATAATAAATGTATATTGTATTATATTTTGCAATGAATAGCAAATTTATTCTTTCAGAGTAAAGTGGGTACCCCTGGAAAAATGTTAGCTTTGCAGTAAGTAGAGCAGAAATGGTGATGCAGTGGATAGAGTGCCAGACCTGTAATCAAGAAAATTCATCTTGTAAGTTCAAATCTGACCTCAGATATTGTTTGATCCTGGGCAAATCCCTGAATTATGTTTGCTTCAATTCCTCATCTGTAAATTCAGCTGGAGAAAGAAATGATAAATTGCTCCATCATCTTTGTGAAGAAATCCTCAAACAGGGTCAATGAAGAGTAAGGACTCCATAGAATTACAGAATAATAACAAAACTAAGGAATCATTTTGTGTTTTACAAACCTCTCTCATTTTTCAAATGTATATACATAGAAATACACATACATACAAATATACAACCTTAACCAAAGTCTCGACTAAACATTTTCCAAACTGTTGAAAACCATACTTTAATCATTGAGAAGACAATATTCTAATACCATTTCCTAATTTTCTTTCATAGATTAATTTAGCTAATAACAAAAGCTAGTCTTGCTCTTTCTCAGGAAACTGAAGAAAAAATGTTTTGTCTTCTGAGTTATTTTCTCTTTATGAGCTACTTGAATGTAGTAAGCCAAAAGTACTAAGATTAATTTTGTCTTTGTGTTCCATATCATCCACAATGAAGAGCTACTGATTTTATGATCTCCACTATGATAGACTATGGAATGAATGATGTCTTACAGAATATTCATTCAATTAGAATATTAGAGCACCACCATTTCTGCTCTACTTACTGCAAAGCTAACATTTTTCCAGGGGTACCCACTTTAGTCTGAAAGAATATGATTCATATTAATCATAAACTCAGAGTTTGAGGAAAGAAACAAAGGTCCCTCCTTTCAGCCTATTTGATACTTACAGAAAAAGAGTCACACAGAGGAAAGGGAAAAGTTGAGTGGAGAAAAAAATTGTAGAGTAGAGAAGAAAAGAATGGAAAGAACAGAGGAAAGAAAGGGAGAGAACAAAAGGAGAAAGGCTAGTGGAAAGATTCCAGCTTTTACTATATCTTAAGAAGAGGGGGAGAGGAACAACATAGAATTAAAATGGCCCCAAAGAAAAACTGGAGTGCTAGTCTATATTGTTCTCTAAGAGTTTAAAGATCGCTTAATCTGGGGGAATTGATATAATTATAGCAGTATAAGAAGACTATCAATCAAAAAAGAAATAGATTTTAAACTCTTTAATTCAAAAGTTGTGTGATTTTAATGATTTTCTAAAATCTTCCTCCCCCACCATTAATAGCCTCAATGTAACCTTTAGAGGGATTTTTACCTCATTTCCTTATCTCATTAACTTTTTCTTCATATAATTTCAAATTTTTCAACTTTTGACTTACTACTTTAAAAACAATAGCAATATAATACAATGAACATTTACATAAGTGCTTTCTATGTGCTTACTATGCTAACCTCTGGCAATACAAAGAGGAAAAGGAAAGACAGTCCTTGTTTTTGTTGTCAGTCATTTTTTAGTCATATTCAATTTTTCAAGTATGTAATTTGTTATTGTTATTGTTTTTTGGCAAAATTATTGGAGTGGTTTCCCATTTCCTTTTTCAGCTTATTTTATAGTTGAGAAAACTAAGGCAAATGGTTAAATGACTTGCGTAAAGTCACAAAAAGATGGATCTTCCTGACTCCAGCAGTGGGAGAGGTAACAAATAAAAAGAAACTGAAAAGTAGTGGGAGGTAGGAGAAATGATATGGGACATGACAATGGTGGAATTGAATCCCAAGAACACAGCTGGTAGAAAATGAAGAGTTGGCAAAGTTTTAGAATCTTGTTTAAATAGAGATATTGAGATTTTTCCTTTTCCTTTCTTTTCTTTTTCCCTTCCCTTCCCTTCCCCTTCCCTTCCCCTTCCCTTCCCTTCCCTTCCTCTTCCCTTCCCTTCCCTTCCCCTTCCCTTCCCTTCCCTTCCCTTCCCTTCCCTTCCCTTCCCTTCCCCTTCCCTTCCCCTTCCCTTCCCCTTCCCTTCCCTTCACTTCCCCTTCCCTCCCTTCCCTTCCCTTCCCCTTCCTTTCCCCTTCCCTTCCCCTTCCCTTCCCCTTCCCTTCCCCTTCCTTTCCCTTCCCTTCCCTTCCCTTCCCTTCCCTTCCCTTCCCTTCCTCTTCCCTTCCCTTTCCTTTCCCTTCCCTTCCCCTTTCCTTCCCTTCCCCTTCCCTTCCCTTCCCTTCCCTTCCCTTCCCCTTCCCTTCCCCTTCCCTTCCCTTCCTTCCCTTCACTTCCCCTTCCCTTCCCTTCCCTTCCCTTCCCCTTCCTTCCCTTCCCTTCCCCTTCCCTTCCCCTTCCCTTCCCCTTCCTTCCCTTCCCTTCCCTTCCCTTCCCTTCCCTTCCCTTCCCTTCCCCTTCCTTCCCTTCCCTTCCCCTTCCCTTCCCCTTCCCTTCCCCTTCCTCCCTTCCCTTCCCTTCCCTTCCCTTCCCTTCCCTTCCCTTCCCTTCCCTTCCCTTCCCTCCTTCCCTTCCCTCCCTTCCCCTTCCCTTCCCTTCCCTTCCCTTCCCTTCCCTTCCCCTTCCCTTCCCTTCCCTTCCCTTCCCTTCCCTTCCCTTCCCTTCCCTTCCCTTCCCCTTCCCCTCCCTTCCCTTCCCTTCCCTTCCCTTCCCTCCTTCCCCTCCCCTTCCCTTCCCTTCCCTTCCCTTCCCCTTCCCTTCCCTTCCCTTCCCTTCCCTTCCCTCCCCTTCCCTTCCCTTCCCTTCCCTTCCCTTCCCTCCCCTTCCCCTTCCCCTTCCCTTCCCCTTCCCTTCCTTCCCTTCCCTTCCCTCCCCTTCCCCTTCCCTTCCCTCCCCTTCCCCTTCCTTTCCCCTTCCCCTTCCCTTCCCTTCCCTTCCCCTCCCCTCCCCTTCCCCTTCCCCTCCCCTCCCCTTCCCTTCCCCTCCCCTTCCCTTCCTTTCCCCTTCCCCTTCCCTTCCCTCCCTTCCCCTCCCCTCCCCTTCCCTTCCCTTCCCTTCCCCTCCCCTTCCCTTCCCCTCCCCTCCCCTTCCCTTCCCCTTCCCTTCCCTTCCCTTCCCTTCCCTTCCCTTCCCCTTCCCCTTCCCTTCCCCTTCCCTTCCCTTCCCTTCCTTCCCTTCCCTTCCCTTCCTTCCCCTCCCCTTCCCCTCCCCTTCCCCTTCCCCTTCCCCTTCCCCCTCCCCCCCTTCCCTTCCCTTCCTTCCCTTCCCTTCCCTTCCCTTCCTTCCCTTCCTTCCCTTCCCTTCCCTTCCCTTCCCTTCCCTTCCCTTCCCTTCCCTTCCCTTCCCCTCCCCTTTCCTTCCCTTCCCTTCCCTTCCCCTCCCTTCCCTTCCCCTTCCTTCCCTTCCTCTTCCCTTCCCTTCCCTTCCCTTCCCCTTCCCTTCCCTTCCCTCCCTTCCCCTCCCCTTCCCCCTCCCCTTCCCCTCCCCTTCCCTTCCCTTCCCTTCTCCTTCCCTTCCCTTCCCTTCCCTTCCCTCCCCTCCCCTTCCCCTTCCCTTCCCCTCCCCTTCCCCTCCCCTTCCCTTCTCCTTCCCTTCCCTTCCCTTCCCTTCCCTCCCCTCCCCTTCCCCTTCCCTTCCCCTCCCCTTCCCCTTCCCCTTCCCTTCCCTTCCCTTACCTTCCCCTCCCCTTCCCCTTCCCTCCCCTTCCCTTCCCCTCCCCTTCCCCTTCCCCTTCCCTTCCCTTCCCCTCCCCTTCCCTTCCCCTTCCCTTCCCCTTCCCTTCCCCTTCCCTTCCCCTCCCCTTCCCCTTCCCCTTCCTTCCCTTCCCTTCCCCTCCCCTTCCCTTCCCCTCCCCTTCCCTTCCCTTCCCCTCCCCTTCCCCTTCCCTCCCCTTCCCCTTCCCCTTCCCTTCCCTTCCTTCCCTTCCCTTCCCTTCCCTTCCTTCCCCTTCCCTTCCCTTCCCCTTCCCCTCCCCTTCCCTTCCCTTCCCCTTCCCCTTCCCCTTCCCTTCCCTTCCTTCCCTTCCCTTCCCTTCCCTTCCTTCCCCTTCCCTTCCCTTCCTTCCCCTTCCCCTTCCCTTCCCTTCCCCTTCCCCTTCCCTTCCCTTCCTTCCCTTCCCTTCCCTTCCCCTTCCCTTCCCTTCCCCTTCCCTTCCCCTTCCCTTCCCCTTCCCTTCCCTTCCCTTCCCTTCCCTTCCCTTCCCTTCCTTCCCTTCCCCTTCCTCCCCTTCCCTTCCCTTCCCCTTCCTCCCCTTCCCTTCCCTTCCCCTTCCTTCCCCTTCCCTTCCCTTCCCTTCCCTTCCCCTTCCCTTCCCTTCCCCTTCCCCTTCCCTTCCCTTCCTTCCCTTCCCTTCCCTTCCCCTTCCCTTCCCTTCCCCTTCCCTTCCCCTTCCCTTCCCCTTCCCTTCCCCTTCCCTTCCCTTCCCTTCCCTTCCCCTTCCCTTCCCTTCCCCTTCCTCTTCCCTTCCCTTCCCCTTCCTCTCCCCTTCCCCTTCCCTTCCCCTTCCCTTCCCTTCCCTTCCCCTTCCCCTTCCTTCCCTTCCCTTCCCCTCCCCTTCCCTTCCCCTTCCCCTTCCTTCCCTTCCCTTCCCTTCCCCTCCCCTTCCCCTTCCCTTCCCCTCCCCTTCCCCCCCCTTCCCCTTCCCTTCCCCTCCCCTTCCCCTTCCCTTCCCTTCCCTTCCCCTCCCCTTCCCTTCCCTTCCCCTCCCCTTCCCTTCCCCTTCCCCTCCCCTTCCCCTCCCCTTCCCCTTCCCTTCCCCTCCCCTTCCCCTCCCCTTCCCCTCCCCTTCCCCTCCCCTTCCCCTCCCCTTCCCTCCCCTTCCCCTTCCCTTCCCCTCCCCTTCCCCTCCCCTTCCCCTCCCCTTCCCCTCCCCTTCCCCTTCCCTTCCCCTCCCCTTCCCCTTCCCTTCCCCTTCCCTTCCCTTCCCTTCCCCTTCCCTTCCCTTCCCCTCCCCTTCCCCTTCCCTTCCCCTCCCCTTCCCCTTCCCTTCCCCTTCCCTTCCCCTTCCCTTCCCCTTCCCTTCCCTTCCCTTCCCTTCCCCTTCCCTTCCCCTTCCCTTCCCCTTCCCTTCCCTTCCCTTCCCTTCCCTTCCCTTCCCTTCCCTTTCCCTTCCCTTCCCTTCCCTTCCCTTTTTCTTTTTCTTTTTCTTTCTTTCTTTTTTTTTTTACTGTGTCCTCTAGTTCTTCAATAAAAGGAGCAAAGGAAATTAAAGATACTGCTTAAATTAGAATTCCAAAGCTGGTGCAATTTTCTGGTGATGAGTTTTTCCTGCTATGGGAACTAGGCAAGGTAGGGGAGGAGGAGGGAGAGTAGATGATAATGGCTTTCAATCCAAAAAGTACAAACGATGGGAACTGAAGAAGAAAAATACATGCAGATATAATGATAGGGACTGGACAGTATAGGCATCTCCTTGCTGAGAAGACTTTTACCAATGCACATTGGCTCCTTCTCTGCAACTTTTCCTTTTAGAGAACAGCTTGACAAGTGAAGGGCACTGACAAGTGAAGTGATTCACTTAGTATCACACCACCCAGGGAGTTATCAGAGATGGGATATGAATTTTTGACTTTTGAGTCTGGTTCTCCATTCATTATGCGACAGACTCTCAAAACACTCAGAAAAGTCTTCCTGTAATTTTCCATTTTAAAAAAATTATGAACATTCACTTTCCATCCCTTATCCCACAGAGAGAGGATTAAATTAAACAAATGATTTCCATTCTCCCATTGATCCCAAAGTTACTTATCAAGACATTGAATGAGAAATCTATAAAGTTTTGGTAATAATCCAAATATAAAAGTGGTTTTTTTGTGCTTACAAAGTTTGAAAGATATTAGAGCTGCAAGGGGGCCTCAGAATTAATCTGTTTTAATCTGATCACTTTACAAATGAGATCTGAAAAAGTTAAGTGACTTGTCCAAGATCATACAATAAATTAGTAGTGTTATTGTGGTTAATAAAAGTCAGATCAGATTAGTTTTCTTTCATACTATATTGTCTAAAAATGGATCATAACTAGGAATTTTTGTTCATTTGGTTAATGCCACAAATCATAGCAAAGGGAAAGTTTGTGAATCTCACCTTTAGTTGAGATTAGGGACTAGAGAGCTTGACTTCAGTATATCTTGGGGCAAGATGGTACTATACTACCTAGAAATAAGGACAAATATCAATACATAGCATATATTCTTGTCATTTATACAATTCAATTTGACGTAAGAAGCATTTATTTTCTACTATTCAAAGCTCTGTCCTAAGCCCTTGAGATGTAAGATACAAATGAAATATTTTCTTCCAGGGTTTGAGGAAGTAACATGTACATGGACAAGAACATACAAAATACATACAACTAAATATTAAGTAATTGGAAAGGAGGTTGTGGTGGGGAAAGATACCAATAATTTGGAAGAATCAGGAAAGGGCTTGCATGGAAAGCTGAACCTTACAGAGATTCTAAGAGGTCGATCATTTCAAGTATAAGACAACACCAAATGAAATGTTATGTATGGAGAACAGCCAGTAGACCAACCAATTTAACTGTAATACAGAGTGGGTTCCCCATCATTGAATGTCTTCAAGCAAAAACTGAATGACTTCTTACTGGGTATATTTTAGAAGGGATTTCTTGGAGGTAAGGGGTATGGGTTGGGCTGGATGACCTTTGAGATCCCTCCAACTCTGAAATTCTGTCATTCTCTGATCTTTGAATCCAACATCTAAGTAGAGTTTCTTGTTCCTTCTTGCTCAGCTTTCATTCATCTGTAGGGAATAGCCCAGTAGTAACATGATATACAGCAAATATCATGTTTTAAATAGAACCACTCCATCTCAGTGAAGGCTTCTGCAAGTAATGGAAAACTAGCACTGAAGGGCTGTTAAACAAACAGTGTTATGTGGTGACATTATGCAGGCAATAGTTTTGAGTGTAAAAGATATTTTTCATTATATCCGCATTATTAATTCCATCAGTTTGAATCTGATCAGTTCATGAGATGGCTTTGGGTTTCCTCTGTTAATAAATCTGCATAGGTTTATTGTTTCAGAACAAAACCTATTTCCCTCTACAAATAACCATGAACACTGGTGTAACAAGCCCTTCTCAGGAAAGCACTTAAAAATTTTTTTATTGGCATCTTAGGAAAATTGGATGCCAAACAAATATATGGAAATGTAAAGTTTATCTAACATAAAGAAAATATGTTATCTTTTATGACCAGTTTCATAAAGCTCCACTATCATTTAATTTATTTAAAAATGCTTTTATTCAGTATCCCAAGTTCACTCAAATTGAATTAACAAACCAGTTCTTGTTTTTCACCTTGTTTAATAAAAGAGACATTCCAGTGAAATGAATGTGATTCTTAGGGCAAAAGCACCTTTGCTTGCTCTGTTCATATTTCTGTCAACTAGTTCATGGAGTCCAGTAATATCAGAGTTGGAAAGGATAAGTGAGGTCATGTAGTCCTACCCTTTCCTGATTGTTAATCCCCTCTACAACCATCCCTAACAAGAGATTACAAGGTCATTCACATTCTTTCTAGGCATGAAGAAGGAGAGAAAAACTGTATGTAAAGAAAATAAGGAAGTAGAATAATAAAGGCTCCAATCATCTTTCACAAAGGCAGTGTTTTAAAATGGTGAGAATCATTAGATGGTCTTAATGAATAATATCAGGAGCAGCTAGGTGGCACAGTGGGTAGAGCTCCAGGCCTACAGTCAGGAGGGTTCATCTTCCTGAGTTTAAATTTGGCCTCAGATACTAACTTTTGACCTCAAGCAAGTCACTTAATCATGTTTGCCTCACTTTCCTAATGTGTAAAATGATTTGGAGAAGGAAATGGCAAATCACTTCTGTGTCTGTGGCAAGAAAGCCCAAAACAAGGTCACAAAAAGTCAGACATGACTGAAAATGACTGAAAAACAATAAACAGTATTTTAGGGGACCTCCTACTGAGGAAACTCTTTTCAACCTTATAGATAACAACCTTATTGTGTCATATTACTAGTCAATATTTATATACATTAGCTCTTTTATATCTGTGAAGTTAATGCCATGAATATAATTAAAGCCATTTTATAAATTGAGGTAGGGAGCAGTTCAATGACGCATGGTCATTTACCCACGTTCACACAGCATGTATCAAAGTTTGGATATGAATCTGAATCTTCTTGACTCCAATTTCAACACTTTTCTCACTACATAAGTAGTTCTTAAAGTGTAGTCCAGGATCCATGGGGGTCCCTGAGACTTTTTCAAGGGGTCTGATAGGTTAAAACTATTTTCATAATAACACTGAAATATCTTAATTTATGATACAGTAAATATGAATAGATATGACCCACATAAAATCTCATGGGAGTGGGTCCTCAAGAATTTTTTAAGTAATAGCTTTTTATTTTCAAAATACATGCAAAGATGGTTTTCAACATTCACCCCTTGCAAAATCCTGTTCCAAATTTTTCTCCAGCTTTCTTTCCATCCCTTCCCCTAAACAGCAAGTAATCTAATATATGTTAAACATGCGCAATTCTTCTATAAATATTTCCACATTTATCATGCTGCACAAGAAAAGGAAAAAAATGAGAAAGAAAACAAAAAGCAAGCAAACAACAAAAAAAGGTGAAAATGCTATGTTGTGATCAGTTCCTATAGTCGTCTTTCTGGATGTAGATGGCTCTTTCCTTCATAAATTGATTGGAATTGTCCTGAATCACCTCATTGCTGAAAAGAATCACATCCATCACAACTCAACAATTTTTTAAAGAATGTAAATGATTCTGAGATCAGTAAGTTTTGGAATTTCTGCATTACAGCATTCTTCCTCTTAAATGAATTTCTACCTGAATCATTCCCAGTGTTGACAGTAATTTGTAAAACTAAGTTAAAAATATATGGGTAGAAAGTAAAAGAAGTTCTTTATCCTTTTCTATGCAATATATGTGGGAAGAGCAATGAGTTTTGGATTGAGAAGTGATTTGGGATTGAATTCTGCTCTAGTATTTATTTTACTAGTCGAAAGTCATTTAGACAACTAGGTGGCACAATAGCTAGAGCAATGGACCTAAGGTTAGGAAAACCTGAGTTTGAATCTTGTCTCATATACTTATTATCTGTGTGACTTCAGATAGGTCAAATTGCTTCTGTTGCCCTGGGTTTTCTCCATTGTAAAAAAAGGATAATAATAGCACCTACCTCCCTGGGCTGTCCCTTTAAAACACTATATAAATTCTAGCTGTTGTTATTTCCTCTTCTATAAAATAGAGATAATAATAATAGCTCTAGTATCTACTTTATAGAGTTGTTGTGAGATTTAAATGAGGAAATGCATGGTAAGAGCATAGGTAACCTTAATATGATTTGTAAATGTCAGCTATTATTATTATTATTATCATATTGGAAAGTTTTAATTTTTTTTAAGTTAGTTTATAGCATCCAATTTTCAGTAGTAATAGAAAAAAATCATTTATAGACAACACTCCTCTGGTCAGTCACATTTTTTTAGGGTACATGTGATGTATTAACATGCCTTGTACCATACTCTTTTTTTTCTTTGGAATGATCACTTCCTAGCTCTTGGGCCTTGACATATAGCCCAATTGAAAAAGTCAAAATTTATGAGAGATGATTAATAGGCAATAATGTGCCCTACATGTGCTTGAAAAATAAGCACACCACGTGCCCCTCTTCGTGACATATTAAGTTACTAAAACCCTAGTTGCTTTTAGGCTTAGTAAAGTGATACTTTGTTGATCCTGGAAATTTGTAATTTAAGATGAGTCTCCTACATAGTACATGGCGGCCAAGAAGATAAAGGCTTTGAGATAATTTTCAGTTTCATCAAAATGCATATGATTCTTTTACATGAGCCCATTTGGGATGTTTGCACAGACTTGTGTTAGGAGAAGAAATAGATCTAGGGGTTGTTTTTTGGAAATGTGGCACTGATAGGATCACCTGACAAATGGGTAAGTTCCTGTCGAGATGAGTCTTCTTGAAGTGAACAAACCCTTAGTAGTTTTTCTTTTTTGAAAGGAAAGCAAACAAGGAGGTTGCTTTGAAATATAAACATTGGTGTTATCTAGTCTGAGCCTAACCTTTTTCACCTTCTGTATCATACACAAGGCATTACCTGCATTACCTTCAGTGCTTGAGAAGCTCCCAAGAGACTCCCTGTCCCTGTACTAAGTGCACAAACAAGACATTTTTTGGACTGAGGTTGAGGGGAGGCATCAAGGTGCGCAGGCAGTCTAGAGGGCAGACAGTCTGTTGCCTTTTTTTAGGAATCCAGATTTCAATGTTATTACTCCATGCACCATTTCTACTTGTTTTCCAAACATAAATATTCCAGTTTTTCATTTTAATGTTCCTGTTTTACACATACACACGTCTTCATATGCATAATGCATATATGCATACTTATGCAATATACAATATAGATATGCAAGCATACCTGTGCTTATGGATGGACACGTCTTTAGCTATGAGATACACTTTTGTGTGGTGCTGAATGCTATATACCATTTCCATTCGAATCTTGACATTGGCATATACTAGTTGTGTACTCTAGATCAAAGATTTTGATAATACCTGTCTGTAGCACCTATCCTGCAGGGATGTTTTGAATTAAATGACATTTTTTTCCTTCATAAATCTTGAAGAGCTCTATAAATGTCAGCTATTAATTTGATCATTCATTGCCCATAAACCTCTATCTGCTCCCATTTCCCTAAATCCTATAAATTAACACTTGACTTACAGGGTTGTTGTGAAGTCAAATGAATAAATTTATTTGAACTTTGGAAAATATAAATACCATAAAATGTCAGTTGTTGTTATTATTATCTCATTCTCATCTGTTAATTTTTTTTAAAAAAATTGCTAATTTTTGTTAAATTTCAGTATGAATATTTACATATCAGAAATTAACTATAAACTAGATCTTGATTCATTGTTTTGTTGATTGCCTGGGTGTAAGAAAGTGATATGAGAAATGTTAATAATGTAGATTAAGCTTAAACATGTTTGTTGTACACATTTGTGCTGGTCATTAAACAATTCAAAAGACTCTACCGACCTATAAGCATGATAATTATTGTTAGTGGTGAAGGCAGCTGCACAGGTCCCATTGATAAAATTCTTGATTCCTATCCTACCTTTACCCTCACTCACAAGCAAAGGAAAAAATAATTTTGATGGAGTATAAAATTTTAAAAAAATTGGACACTTGTGGTCTAGATCAGAGGGGTTATACACTTGGCCTCCGGGCCACATTCAGACCACAACACGCCTATGTATAGCCCAAACTATGCAAAGTGTAATTGGAAACATTTAGCAAAATAAATAAAAATGAAATAAACATGTTATTTTGTCCTATTTTTATTTTTATTATTTTTGTGTCCTATTTTTATTAATATTAATGCTAAAATGTTAATGTGTGATTTTATTAAACCAATATACACAGGGATACTTATGTACCATTAGTTGATCTTATTTCTTTAGAACATCTCTAAGATCACTTTCTGTTATAAAATTCTAAGATGCTTCTCAATCAGCAACCAATACTGGGGATACAAATATAAGAATGAAGCAATCTCTACTCTGAAGAAAATGATAAGTACACATATACGTGTATACAGAATACACATAAAAAGAATAAAAACAACAAATACAAGGTAGTTTTTTTCAATCAAAAACCATTTGTAAAAGGTATTTGAATTGTACCTTGAATGAAGAGTGAGAATTTATAAAATTAAGATTATTCTTTTTATATTTTGTTAGTATTTTAAATTTAATAATAGTTTCTTTTTATTCTTCAAAATACACGAAATGGTTTTCAAGATTTATCCTTGCAAAATCTTGTGTTCCAAAATTTTCTTCCTTCTTTCCCTTCTCTCTTCTCCTCTAAATAACAAGTAATCTGAAATAGGTTAAACATGTGCAATTCTTCTAAACATATTTCCACATTTTTTATGCTGCAAAAGAAAAATCAGTTCAAAAAGTAAAAAAGAAATAAGAATGAAAATAAAAACAAACAAACAATACAATAAAAAGGTGAAAATACTATGCTGTAATCCACGTTCAGACTTTAGTCCTCTCTGTGAATGCTGATAATTTTCTCCATCACAAGACTATTGGAATTGTCCTGTATCACCCATTGTTAAAGTTTTTTTTTAAATAATTTTTTATTGATAGAATACATGCCAGGGTAATTTCCCATTGTTAAAGTTAAGAGCCAAGAACATCACAGTTGATCGTCACATAATCTTAGTGTTGGTGTATAGATTGTTTTCTTGGTTCTATCACTTCACTTAGCATCAGTTCATATAAATCTCCCCTGGCCTTTCTGAAATCAGCCTGCTGATCATTTCTTATAGAACAATGATATTCCATTACATTTATTTGCCATAATTTATTCAGCCATTTTCCAATTGATGGCCAATCACTCATTTTCCAATTCCTTGCTACTACAAATAATGCTAGCATTTAAAAAAATTTTTGAGCCACCCTCATTAATGAGTCTATATTTTGACAATAATTATGTCTATGATAATAGAGGCCAGATAAAAGTAATCTATTTTATGTATATTCTTTGCTAAAAGGACAAAAAATAAGTCATATAAAATTATAAAGCTAAACTCCAAATGAGGAAAAATGTGGTGTTTTTCTTCTTTGATATAATAAGAGAAGAATGGTTCTTTCTGGGAGCGAGCAGGTTTCTCGAGGAGGTTTTCTGGAGACAGCCTTAGTTTCAGTTGAATGTAATAATCACCCAAAATGCAGCCAGGTGATAAAAGTTCAGATCTTTTATTGTCTCCAATAAAAAACTGCCTGGTTAGTTTTCTTAGAGGCCTATTGCTCTGCTTGGTTCTAAGAGCTCTTGCAGCTTTGTCCTTTGCTTCTGCCTCTGTTTTCTTCAGCCTCCAGAGCCAGCACCAAGTTGAATCTGTCTTGCCTCTGAGAGAGGGTTCCTGGCTCTCAATCTCCCAGAGTGCTCCTCTCTGACCCCAGTCAATGTTCCGAAGTAAAATTCCTCACTTAGAGAGGGCTTCTGGCTGAACTCACTTGACGCTCCCTTCTCAATCTTCAGCTCCACTCCCCGTGTAATTCAGCTTAATTCTCTTCTGCCATCAGCCAGCCAAGTGGAAAATGGAATGAATCTCTCTCTAACCCGAAGTAACTAACTAACCCGAAGCTAAGAGCCTCTTTATATTGGTCTCCCAAAGGTTGATTCCTCCTTCTGAAGGCACACCTAAGGGGGGTGAGAATTCACAAAGTATAAAGTTTACTTTGTGAATCTCTCATACTTGTGAACTCCAATGAGTACTGGTGTGAACACAAGCATTGTATCAATTAGTTCTAATTAGTACCTTGTTTCAAGTTGAGTTAACACTAGGATTCCAACTGAAAACCCTTTAAAATTTATTATAATTGGAGAAATTATGGATCATTCCTATACTTTTACAAAATTCACTCACTTTTTAATCCAAATATGTCCAAAGAACAATTAATCATTTAAATAAGCAGAGGCTTGATTTCTTGAAGGCTAGAAGAATAGGAGTCCTACAAGTCTTACCAAAGTAGAAAGGCTTTAGTAAAACTTCAATCTTCAGATTCTGCTACCAGAATCATCCAGGCTATATGATGAGTCTTTTCATCAGATGGTTAATCTTTAAGTCAAATTTCTTTGACCATGGTAGCCCATGAATTGGAAATAAACAATATACAGAAGGATTAAGAATAGAATTATGTATCATGAATCATCAAATTAAAAATTAAGTTAATTACCAAAATTGGCTAAAGAAATGTTTAAGTAACAATTAGAATCTTAGTATTCAAAATCTACCAGTTAATTTGCTTTGACTACAATGGGTAATAAGCTTACAGTGGTCCTATATAAAGTTGTGTCTGAAGAATTTCTGTATCTGCTTAGTAATAGCAATAAAATATAATGATTCTTGAAATGATTTTCTGACTTATTCCATTAATATTAAGATGGAAGATAGGGATTCCTATGGATCATCTCTAATTCATCAGGGATTTGTCACCTTGAATGGCTGATAAGTATCTACATATGCAGAATAATGAACTGTTGAAAGCAATGTTTTATTAATTATGGTATTCTGGACCCATTGATAATATGTGCTTCATATAAAATATTTGACAGAGGATGATTGCTCTCATTTTCTATCTGCTAGGAAATCATAGAATTTAGGAGTTTTGGAATGGATCCTCTTATATGAACATGGTTCTGTCTCTCTCAGTGTTTTAGAACTACACAGAGAGAAAAACTGACTATACTTTAACTCAGTGTCAGATTTATGAACTTAATATTATAATAACTACATTCCAATATAATTGGTTTCCTTTGCTCATTTTATTTTATCTATTTAAAAACATGATTTTGAGAAAGGTTCTATAAGCTATAACAGATTGTGACTAAATAAAAGGTTAAGAACTCCTGCTTAAACCCTTAAATCTCTTGGTTCTATATGTGTCTACTTCTTCCTTAAGTATAACTAAAGAAGACTTCATATATAATTTTGTTTATATTGCTCCAGAATATTCTTGGAAATGTAGTTAAGTAAGCACCTTTTCCCCAGGCTAAGTAATCTCAATGCTACTACTTGGTTTTTTTCTCCCCACAAAGGCATTAATCAAATTTGTCATTCTTTCTTAAAATCTCCAGAGCCTCATCCAAAGTGAAGTACTCTGTAAGGAGCTGCCTACCACTGAGCATAGTTAGATTACATTTTGTTTCCTTTTGCAATGCTCCTGCTAGTATAACTAAGTATCATTAGATGGCAAATGTGATTTGAAACTATGACTTCAAATACTATCAAATTAGGGAGTATTATGCAATAGATAAGACTCTAAACTTTTATTATGCTATGTAATATTTGGTAAATAGCAGGAAATTCTTGACCTAAAAAAAAATCAGCAGTGACTGTGTTTTCCAGTGACCACCTGAAACAAAATAGATGAATTCACATTAAGAAATTAGTAAAATCTTGCTCTTTCTCTTTAGAGACAGATTTGTCATAAGTTGTTTCCAAATGAATCATGTGGATTTCTATCAAATTTCTTGGAAGAAAATTTGGATTATGTGAAAAATCTACCCTTCCCCTCCAATAACTAGATTTTTAATGAATTTTCATTCCTTAAGAATTTTATGTTCTTTGAGATATCTTGAAAATCCTGTCCCTGAGTGCTTTTAATGTTATAAAATTTCTAGTATATGTTTTTGTTGCATATATTTAATCAATTTAAACACATTTTCTGACTTTTTAGTACTGCTGACATTTTCTTACATGATAAGTCTGCTGTGGCCACGGATGACAACAAATCATAATAGAAATGTCAGAAGATCTGGTCAATTTTATGCTTTGTTTTTGTTTTATGTTGTTTCATTTATTCTCTTGGATGAGTAGGTGCATCTTTTACCAAGTTCTCTGTATGCTCACATCCTCCATAATTGCTTTGAGGATTTAATTAAAACAAATCACTGTGTACTAGTATCAAATATAGAAAAAAAGGAATAAAAGAGAAATAGGATTATCCAAAGTGGTTGCTGATGTCATGGAATATATCCTATACAGAGTCCAAACAAAGATTTTTTTATTGGTAGTAAGATTCTTCAAGTGTTCTTCCCTGTTCATAAATCATATTGCACATGAACCTTAGAAAACTATAGATTCTTCTTAGTGAAATTCATAATTTAAAAAGATTAGTTTAACCATCAGTGCTATAAAACTAAAGTGTATGAAAATGCATATGTCCAGATTATGACATATTGTTGGATAAATATTCATTGAGTTAACTAAATATATATGTGCAGTTGTTCAGTTGTTTCAGTCACATGACTTTCTATAAACCCATGTTGGGTTTTCTTGGCAAAGATACTGGAATGATTTGCCATTTTATTCTCCAGTTCATTTTACAGATAAGAAAACTGAATTAAACATGGTTAAGTGACTTACCCAGAGTCATAAAGCTAGTAAATATCTGAGGTCAGATTGGAATTCAGGAAAATGAATCTTCCTGATTCTAGGCTCAGAACTTTATCCTTTGGGACAACTAGCTGCCCAATATGTGCAGGTATGGATATAAGTATAGCTATTGATGTTTTGGAGTAATGTTTATATAGAATGTGAGTTAGGCACATATTTGAATAGTGGAATAATGCTGTGTTGGAATGCATTTGGGAAACTTCACAATTCTATAAATGATGTTAAGTTGCTCACTCCTACAAAAGACCACCTGTTTAAAAATTATTATCCAATGATTTCATATTATGGTGAATCATGGAATTCTATCACCTCAGAAAGATAAAAATTGAAGCTAACAGAAAGTCACAGAAACCAATTGATCATATGAATAATAAACAATTATTAAGTGGTTGCCATATGCCTGTAATAGTTCCAATCAAAGGAAAATAAGATATCAAAGTTGGAAAGGACCTGAAAGGCCTTCTAGCTCACATTGTGGGTATAAATAGATTGTAGCATATTTCAAGTGATTTGTGTAGAAGACAGGACCTGAAAGACATTATCAAGAACTTGCATGACTAGAAAAGAATATGGGAGTGGTTCATAGACAGAAAAGAGAGAATAAATATAATATCTTTGAAATATTGAATGATAAGATAAAGGCTTATAGGAATTTTTACATCTACTATGGAAGATTTATTGAATTATGAATATGAATTATATTCATTGCATTGGATGAATCAGTGTGCAGGTATCATGATAAATACAGGGAGAAGAAATACCTAGACCAATGAGATCAGGGACCCATAAAATTATTAAATTCAACAAAACTTATCTGATGTTATATAGATTTATCTTTCTATTTCTTTCAAATGAAAAGCAAAAACAATTGGGCAATGCTTCACCATTGTACAGAAAGTACACACTGGTTATCATTTAAGCTCTTGAATATTCTCATTATGTCAATTAGTCAATACCAACACCAAAATGATATCTTACTTTTGTATAGAAACATAAGTTTTATAAAGTGCTGTATATATATTATCATTTGATTCATGATCATAGCAGCTGATGGTATAGTTTAGATGATATAGAAAGATTTGGAATCAGGAAGAAGTGGATTCAAATATGATCATGGTCACTTATTAACTATGTGCTCTGAATAAGTCACTTAAACTCTTCCCCATAGTTTCCTTATATATAAAATTAGGGTAACATAGCATCCACTTCTCACGACTATTGGTAGGAAAAAATGAGATAATAATTGTAAAGCACTTCATAAATGCTTTATAAAATTTGTAAAGCACTGTAATGTTAACTATTATTCTTATTTTTATATGTTAGAAGAATAACATCATCATTTAATTAAGGAGTTAATACATGTAACTTTTCTTATTTAATATGTGCTACCAACATAAGTAATAGAGCATTGGATTAATGAAGCAGTATGGTTTAGCACAAATATCATTGGCCAAGCAATCAGAAGATCTGGATTCTAAATCCTGTTCCATTGTACCAAATACTTGTTCATATATAAAATGAAGAAATTGTAAAAATCAATAGTTTTGAAACATTAGTAAGCCATGTCATGACTCCTGGGTACTGTCTGTCTGTAGTATAATTAACGAAAAAGAGGGAGAATCTTAACCTCCTCATGATAGTCCTTTATGGGGCTTGTCTATAGCATTGCCATACCTTCCTTTTAACTATCATAGTCCAATGATCCCTTACCCAACATCTTTCAGCAGCTATGACGGCTTCTAATCTTCTCCTCTTTTGATTCCTTACCCATTCAGGGTAGCTATAATCTAATCTTTATCAGGCACTACTGAGAAAATTCTCATCCCCTATCCCCTTCTGACCTCTAGTAAACCTACCAGGAAAAAACCATACTGATAGTAGTGAATGATCAAAAAATGATTGGAGGTCTCTGATCTTTAAGATCCCTCTCAAGTCTAAAATTTGATTTTATGAAATGCACAAATGGATCTGTTTTCATGGAATTCAAGACCTATCACTGAAATGGCTGGCCAGCTAAGCCCCTTCCTGCAACATCTGGTCTGACTTCCTTTGCTAGTCAGATAGATTCTTGGCAAAACTCCAGTTCAGGTTATTACATTTTGCCTTCTTAAATTCTCCTTGCATTTTCAATTGGACAAGGTGTTCTTTTTTCCTTCCTCTTGTTAAACCGTCCTATGATTTTGTCTACTAATAAGCAGCAGAATTTAAGGGAGAGCTTCATCTTGGTCATCTCTGTTGTGGATTCCCTCATTTATGTGTTTTGGCTAAGTTTAACTCTACCATTACAAGGAAGCATAAAGTTTGGCTGCAGATATTACACAGATTGTGAATTCCATTTTCAGAACTCTGAGGTGTTTGGCTTACCAGGCAGAAACCAAATACAAGATCTACATCGGCATTTTGTACATCTTTCAACAGGAATGACTCTATATCAAGATTAATCTCAAAAGGCAAACAGTTCATGTTCACATTGAGCTCCAGGTGCCATTTTGATTTGGGTTTATGGGTGCAAAAATCTAGAGCTGAAAGAAATGTCAGTGGCCAATTACATTTTACAAATAAGAAATCTAAGTTTGAGAAAGATAAAATGATTTATCTAAAATCACACAAGTGCCAAGTATCTTTGAAGTGGATGTGCTAAGAGAGGCGGAGGTTCATAGGACTGGGCATAAACTTGAAAACCATGAAGTAAAGACTAATGGTCCAAAGAACCTCAGATTAGACTCTAGGCTTTCCAACCATTCTCATTGAAGTAACCACAAGATGCAATTTTCATTTTCAGAACTGAATGATGCCAATAAAAATTTATCTTAATCTTCCATCATCAGTTTCTTCCTTCTTGATCAGCACATTTGTATCACTTTATAATTGTACTTATTATTACTAATTATTTGTATTATGCTGAAATTTCAAAGGACTGGAAACTGGGTCAGGACTAGAATCTGGGGTGCCAGGCTCTGGAATAAACTCCAAAGAGAAGGAAGTGATTTAATTTATTTTCACAAAAAGATTATCAGTAAGCAGACAGTTTTCTAGCACTTCAATCTTAGTAGAATGCTACAGCCCTTCTTAGGCCAGCTTCTTTGGGACTCTAGCCATAGCAGGGCCTGCTTTGCCAATTTGTTAAATGCATGGAACAGACCAGGAAAACAACTTGCCTGTTTCATGGGAAATGCCAGGAACAAATGTTAGTACACACATTGCATTTTGTTATCTCTTTGGGGGTTAAGTTACCCCATTCAGTCTCTGCTTTTATAGACAATGGGCATAGGTCAGCAATACCAGAGTAATCCTTTTAGCTTGCCCTATCTGAAGTGACATTGGAATGAAGGGAAACTTTCCGAGGATATCAGTTTCCTGAGTAAGTTCTACAAACAACCACATAGATTCATAGCTTAGTAATTGTGCTTCTACTCCAGGATAAAGGAAGCCAGCCCTACTTGTCACATTAGGGAGGAGATGAAAGAGCTCCACGGTATGTCTGATGGAATTCTATTGTTGTGGGCTGTTTACTCACAGCAAGTACCTGCTTCTTAAATTAAACATGGATAGAAAAGCCAGCTATCACATTTGGAAAGCATAAACACTGATTCAAAGCCATACAAAATTATTTAGAAAACTGGATTGGGTTTTTAATCAGTTTGGGTGAATGTAGTTACTCCAAAGATGTCATCTTATCTAACTTTTGCTATCCTCTCTCTTCCTTGCCATTTCTCACTTAAAGAGACTTTAGAGCCTTTGCCTTTCATTTTTCACAGTATTTACATGGCACTATGGTGAGAGACACTTAGGTATTTGACTGAAGAAAAAAAAAAGAACTCAAATTACAACAGGGCTGGGATGAGAGAAAGATGAAAAAGAAGAGAAAGGAAAGGGAGGGGAGAACAGGAAGTGGAGAAACAGGTTTCACATGCACCAATTTTGGTGGGGCTAGTCTCAATGAAGTCCAAGAGATCTGGGGGGAGAGTGAGAAGAAATGGTTGAATCTTTTCTGTAGAGATTAAAATCAGTTTTAGATGTACTTCCCAATTAACTAATTACCTCACTTGTTTTTAAGGTTTTCTTAATGTAACTCAGTTTGATCAACATAACTATATTAATAAGATTAATGGCAATAATAACAATGGCAACCACCCTCTAAGGTTAAGCTACAGCTTAATTGATGATCTATTTTAGTGGAGTTTATGTAATGAAAGTTCTATTTATGAATGAAACAATACGAGTCTACCAAAATCAAAACCATACCAAAAAACTCTATGTATGTATTCATGTATGCATATCTATATGTATCTTTAAGGTCAAGTGCTGTTTGCTTAATAACCCTAGGAGGCTGGGGGAGCAGGAAGTAGGTCTCCTATTTTATAAATGATACTACCTACATTCAAAAGGTTAAATGCTTTATTGGAGGATACACAGCTAATAAGTATTAGTGGCAGAACTTGAATTCAGGACATCTAAGACCTTTTACCAGGACTAGAAGACATTTTTGTTAATTAATTACCTGGCTAGACTAAAAACATATAATATTTGTTACATGAACTGCCTATTTTCAAAGAATTAGAAATAGAATAGAACATCCTCAAAAGTGAATATATTCAATTTACTGTGATCTCCCCTTTCTCTGAACTATCATCTATATTCTTCTTAGACTTTGAGCATGTTCAATAGTATATTATAGTAATCTGAACATATTATCATCTCTCTTACTAAATTATAGTTTCCTGAGGGCATACTCTTTCTGGCTAATTCATTTTTGTACTCTCTTCATGTCTAGCATAGGGTCTTGCAGTTCATACAAATGAGTTCCCAGCAAATGGAAAAAGGAATAATTCAAGAGTTTGCTGTGCCTTTGGATTATTATTCTGAATACTAATTTTCATTATTATTCAATACTATCTGGTAATGTGATGATAAGATTCAGATGATAGGAATATAACTATTACTTATATACAGTGATGTACTGATAAATCCAAGTGTTTTAAATTTATTCTGCATTATTAACATTATCTTCATAACTTTTAAAATTTAGAACATTAACAAAACAATAAGTCAAAACTTAATTTGGAGTTTTTGCCTAATAATGAGGTATAAATACACTGAAAATTTAACAATTGGTTCTCTCCTCTGCTGTATAGTATTTTAAGGTTTGCAAAATTCTATACATATGTTCTCTCATTTTTAAATTAATAACTTTTTATTTTCAAAATATGTGCAAAGAGAGTTTTCAATATTCACCCTGGCAAAATCTTGTCTTCCAAATTTTTCTCCCTTTCCCCCCCCTACTCCCTCCACTAGATATCAAGTAATCCAATTTATGTTAAGCATGCATTTTCTTATACATGTTTCTACATTTATCATGGTGCATAAGAAAAATCAGATCAAAAAGAGAAAAAGTGAGAAAGAAAACAAAAAGCAAGCAAGCAAACAACAACAAAAAGGTGAAAATGCTATGTTGTGATCCACATTCAGTCCCCACAGTCCTCTTTCTGGGTGCAGATGGCTCTCTCCATCATAAGTTTATTGGAATTGGCCTGATCACCTCATTGTTGAAAAGATCCATGTTCATCAGAATTGATGGTAGCATAATTGTTATTGCTGTGTATAATGTTATCTTGGTTCAACTCCCTGGACTTAGCATCAGTTCATGTAAGTCTCTCAAGGCTTTTCTAAAATCATCGTGCTGATCATTTCTTATAGGACAATAATATTCCATAACATTTATACATCATAACTTATTCACCCAATCACCAACTGATAGGCATCCACTCAGTTTCCATTTCCTTGACACTACAAAAAGGCTGCTTTAAACATTTTTGCATATATGAATTCTTTCCCCTTTTTTATGATCTCTTTGGAATACAGATGCAGTAGAGACAGCTGGGTCAAAGGAGATTACAGCTTGGTAGCCCTTTGGGCTTAGTTCCAAACTATTCTCCAGAACTGTTGGATCAGTTCACAACCTCACCAACAATATTTTAATATCCCAGTTTTTCCACATCCCTCCAACATTTATCATTATCTTTTTTTCTGTCATCTTAGCCAATCTGAGAGGTATGTAGTGGTACCTCAGAGTTGTCATAATTTGCATTTATTTGATCAATAATGACAAAGTATTTTTTCATATGACTAGAAATGGTTTTAATTTCTTCATCTGAAAAATATCTGTTCATATCCTTTGCATGTCTTCTCATTTAAACTTCATTACAATCTTTTAAGAAAGTACTACAGAAATTACTATAATCATACTTAGGAATTAATAAAATAAGAGAAGTTAGTTGATTTGCCTATGGTCACAGAGCTAGCATAAATTACCAAGGAAGGTTTGAACTGAGATGATTACAACCCTGGGATTGAATTTGCCTCATCAGAAAGTCACAGAAATTAGGGCTAGAAGGGAATTCAAAGGATATTTACTTTAATTTTCTCATTTAACTAATGAGGAAATTGGAGACCAAGGACTTACCCAAGACCTCCAGTGGTTGATGATCTTCAAGGTCCTTGTACCCCTATAATTCTATAACTATGTTTCAGGTATATGAGATTAGGCTCATTTTCTTCTCATCCTAGAATATGCCCTAAAGGTTGTCTTTAAAAATAATTTTTGGGTATTATCTTATTCATATTTATAAAGATGGAGTGCAGAATTTGAAAATCATCCATTCTCCATCTTCACAAGCTTCAGAAATAGTACTGGCATAATTTTATATGTTTTAGGGGAAAAAAATGAAATTACATGGAGGTTATGGAAGCCTGAGTCTGAAGTCAGGCAGATTCATCTTCCTGAGTTCAAATCTGACTTCAGACATTTACTAGCTGTGTAACCCTGGTCAAGTCACTTAACCATGTTTGTCTCATCTGTAAAATGAATTCTCAGTTTCCTCATCTGTAAAATGATCGGGAAAAGGAAACGGCAAACCATTCCAGTTTCTCTACCATGAAACCTTAAATGAAGTCATGAAGAGTCAGAATGATTGAAAATGACTAAGTAACAACAAAAAGAGATTATGGGATGACCTCCCTTAGTCTATTTGCAGAGAGTCAAAGTAGATATCTGACACCTGAAGTAAACCCTGGCATGCCAAATTTCAAACCAACAAACTTGATATTTCATTTTATAGTTGGTTTCTTTATTGGATGTTGTCTTCTGTGAATTTCAGGACAATTCTACTACTATACTTTTTCTTACATGTGAAATGCTGAACGTATTTCCACTTTAACTATATCACAAAAAAGCAAAAAAAAATATAAAGCAAGAACATTTTATTTTAATTCACTCCCAGAATTCCTCACTTATCTCTCTGGAAGTGGATAGCATTTTTTCCCATCATGAGTCCTTTGAAACTATATTAGATTAACCTAAGTCTTTTTTACTTCATCATTATTACAACATTACAATTCCTGATTCTTCTCACATCACTTTGCATTAGTTCATATAAATCTTGTCATATTTTGTGTGAATCGACCCTCCCCATTATTTCTTCAGCCATTTCTCAATTGATAGATATCCCCTCAATTTGCAATTCTTTGACACCACAAAAAAAATTTGAACATATTTTGTCTTTTTTCTTTTCCTTTGATCTCTTTAGGGTAAAACCTAGTCAGAGTATAATGGTAGGTCAAAAGGCATGCACAGTTTATAGTCCTTTGAAAATAATTCCAAATTATTCACCAGAATAGTTGGATATTTTTATAACATTACCGACAGTTTTTAGTGAACCTATTTTCCCTTATCCCCTCCAGTACTGGTCATTTCTGACAGATGTGATTTTGGTGGTCCCATCAAAGACTTACTGGAAGGGGGAGAGTGACCTAAGACAGGGAGCCCAGTAAAGAAGTTGGCAAGTGATGAGATCTTGAACTATGATGGGGGGTGTTTGAATAAAGAGGGAGACAGATATAAGAAATGTGTTAGAGTTAAAAACAATTAGATTTGATAACAGGTCGGATATATGGGGTGAGTGAAAATGAGACATAAAGAATAATAATGAGAATATGAACCTAAGTTATCACAAGAAGAGTGGTGCCTTTGACAAAAATAGGGCATTTCAGAAGAGGAGCCATTTCAGGGAGAAAGATGATAACTTTTGTCTTTGAAAAGGTAAGTTTGAAATGCCTAGTGTACAACAAATTATATACATATACACTTGTATATGTGTAGGATAGATGGTTGTCAAATTAGAATTAGTGTTCAGGATTCATCTTTAGATATATAAATCTGACATTAATCTTCATAGAAGTTATAATAAGACTCATGATTGTGGATGAAGTTAGCAAATGAGTGGGAATAGAAGGAAAGAGATGACAGTCCAAGGCAGAATCTTGGGAGAGACTTATAGTTAACTGAGTGTGATATGGATGATGATTTAGCAAAGAAAACTGAGAAAGATTGGTCTGACAGGTAGAAGAGGGACCAAGAGAGAGCATCAAATCTTCTTTTCAAGAACTTGCTATGCTCCAAGTACTAGGAACACAAAGACAAAAATGAAAGTGCCAATCCTTAAGTATCTTATACTATAATAAGTTATGGCATTTGTAAAGAGATCTCCAAATAAGAGATAATTCAAGGAAGAAGGAAGCTATTCTTCTAACTCTCTGTCCTTCTCTGCCATGACTTCATTGCCTTCTCACCCCTTGAACATCCCTCTGCTCCTTTGGTCCCCTTCTGTCATTCATGAGTTCCATACAAAATCTCTATTTTTGCATGGGTACAGATTGGTTATATTTCATTCCCCTTATGGCTGTGCTTCTGATACTCCAGTCTTTCCCATTATGACTCCCTCCTCACCAACAGTTTAGGTCTTTTAAAAAAATATTGTTTTTGGAGGCTGGGATTAAGTGACTTGCCAAGGATCATACGTAGCTACTACATGAGTGAGACCAGATTTGAAATCAGGTCCTTCTGATTCTAGAATTGGTTCTCTATCTACTGTGCTATCTACTAAAATTGGTTTTTAACTCTTTATTGTGTTGTTTTCTTTCATTAGCATATATGCTGCTTGATGATGGGAGCGGTCTTTTTGCTTGTATTTTGACCCCCAGCATCTAACATAGTGTCTGGCACATAGCAACAGTTTAATAAATATTTCCCCACCATGAAGAATTATAGGGACTAGGAAAGGATTTAAATAGGAAGTGATATTAGAAATGAATCTTGAAGAAAACTTGAGATTTCAAGATATAGAGGTAAGAAGAAAACACTTTCCAGGCAGAATGATGAGTGTGTTCAAAATCAACATATTGACATAGAAACAAGATTAATTGTGGCGTCTAGTGAACAGCAAGTTTGACTGGAATTTACATGACTAAAGAAGAGTAATATCAGATAAGTCTGGAAAAGTAGTCTGGAGACAGATTGTAAAGGACTTCACATGTTAAATTGAGCAGTTTGCATTTTATCTAGAGGCAATAGGGAGCCCCTGAAGATTTATGAACAGAAGAATGATAGAGTCAGACCTGTGTTTTAGGAAGGTTATTTTGGCAGCTGTGTGGATAATGGATTGGGCAGAGATGAGTTTAGAAACAGGGAGATCATGTCAGAGAGATATTTCAGTAGTTCAGTCCAGAGGTGATGGGGGTCTAAATGAAGTTGTTGTATTTGGGCAAAAGGAAGTGAATGCAAGAAATGTGGTGGAGACAGAACCAACAATATGTGGCAACTGATTGGATAAGGAAAGTTAGGAAGTGTAATAAGTTGAAGATCACTCTTAGATGGAAAATGCAGGAAGAATGGTAATGCCTCCTTACCAAAGTAATAAAATTTGAAGGAGTATTTCGTGAAGGGGAGAAGGGACAAAGAGAAAATGAATTTCATTTGGGAACTGATATCGAAGTTGAAATGCCTATTAGGAAGCTGGTGAGAGTTGAAACTTAGAATAATATTTGAGAGCCATTTAAATAAAAAATTATTTGCAAGAAAGGTTGAGAAAAGGATTTAAAAAATTAAATTTAAGCATTAAAAAGCACTAAAATATGATGATCACTCTCTGAAATTAAAAAAAATAGAATTCTGTCTCCAAAAATTTAAGCCAAATCCTTTCTTGAATCTCATCTTTTACATAAAAAGCATATGTATCAAACACATATCACATTGGAGAAAGTGCCTAACTTAGAGTTAGGAAGACCCACGTTGAATTCCAGACTCAGACACATATTACATTTGTGACCTTATGCAAAGATTTTAATTCTTGTATCCTTCAATTTCCTCATCTATAAAATGAGGATAATAATAGCACCCACCTCTTTGACTTGTTGATAGGATAAAATAAGATAATATTTATAAAAGCTTTTAATATAGTGTATGGACCAAAATAGGTACTAGGTAGCATAATTATATATAATATAATACATATAATAATATAACAACAATAATAGCTTTTTCATCCTTCATGTTTCTGGAATTTTCCCTGGTCTTGAGAATTATTAGAGAGGCATTAGGATAAAGAGCAAAGAGATCCAAAAAACTAAGTCTGGAGTCAAAAGACCTGAACTCAAACCAAGCTCTTTTACTTCTAACTGGATCTCAAATAAGTCATAACTTTTTTGAAGTTCAGTTTGTTAGATGAAGATAGTCATGTCCAATTTGTTTAATTCATGAAGTTGTTATTAGGATCAAATATGTAGATTTAAGTATTTTGTTCATGTCCTTGTTTAGTCATTTTTTTTAAGTTGTACTGACTTTTTGTGACCCCATTTGGTGTTTTCTTGGCAAAAATACTACAGTGGTTTGCCATTTCCTTCTTCAGATGATTTTTTAGATAAGGAAACTGAGACAAACAGGAATAAATGATTTTCCCAATTTCACACAATTAGTGACTGAGGTCATATTTGAGCACAGGAAGATGAATCTTCCTGAGTCCAGGCTTGGTACTCTGTCCATTAAATCGCCTACATAAATATATTATTCACATCCCGTTGATAACAACCAAAATTTATATAGTGCTTTGGATATCATTATACTTTGTGTAGCTTGGGAAGAGATTAATTACAATTAGTAAAATGTAAGCTCCTTGAGGACAGAGACCATTTTGGTTTTGTATTTTTACTACCATCATCTGACACAGTATCAAACTAGTTATATTTAATCAATCTGCATTAAATAAAATGAAACACTGTACAGTAGTACAATAGCTTAAATAATCCAGATTATATAAATTAAAATAGTTAAGGTCTTCAAATTAAAGTACCTTTGATGATAGAAATGTATATATTGGAAGAGGGAAGGGAAAAGAAGGGAAGAAAAGAAGCATTTATTCCATTTTACAGCTTGATATTGAATGAACTGGCTAGCCTTAGACCTTTCTTCCCATCCCAGTATATGCCATCATTGGCAGATCCTAGGGAAGAGGGAAGCTCAGGCAAAGTAGGGATGGAGTTATAGCACCTGAGCTTCACCAGATCAGAGAGGGAAAAACAAAATTTGAAAGATGTAGGAAAAATTATGTTGATTCTAGCAGCTTCTTGGCTTCTCCTTCATAATTTATCTTGACTTAGTCACATCCATGCTACAGAAGTATACATTTGGGTCAACATTAAATTTTTAAAAATTTTTTGCTAGTGCTAAGTGTCTGAGGTCAAATTTGAACTCAGGTCCTCCTGACTTCAGGACTGGTGTTTTATCTACTACATCACCTAGCTACCCCTTAGCATTCTTTTTAAAAAAGAAACTACTAATGTCAGGCACTGTGAGAAGAACTTTTGCAAATGTCTCATTTGATCCTCATGGCATCCCTGAGAGGTGATTACTATTATTCTCCTTTTAAAGTTGATGAAATTGAAGCAAACTAAGGCAAAGTAAATTGTGCAGAATCACACAGCCAATAAGTATGAGATTTAAACTTCTTTTTGACTCCAGGCTTAATATCTCACCCAATTCTACTAGCTGCTGTAGGAAGAGAGATTAGATTAGTGGGTCTATAATTTCTGTGCTGCCTTTACTGATACTTGTGAGTTTCTGTCAATCTCTTGCTCTACTTGCTACTTCTGGGAAAAGAGGGATATTGACCTGCTATAGGAGCAATAGTTGATATTGGGCCCTTTTTTCAAGGCTGTAACATTTTTGCATCTAATACAAAAAGCGGAAAATCATTTTTATATTAAAATTTATATGGTATAGGAGATTGTTTCATACATTCTCATGGATTAGGAAGAGACTTATGGAATTTTGAAGTTGTTGGAGAGGGAGACAAGAGAGGAAAGAGAACATCATCAATGTATATCCTTGGCGATGACCAAGTAGCTCCCTATTTCAACTAAATATCCTTTCTTATCAAGTTCTAAGTTTAGTTGTTTTTAAGAAACTGAAGTTCCACAAAGATTTTAAGAACTTTCTATATTTCATTATGCTGGAACAAAGATCTAATCTATATAAGAACTCTGCCTTCAATTATCATTTCTTTTTGAAAGAGACTAAAACAGGGATCAAGCATAAATTGAGGGTGACTGTATTGCACATTCTTCTCTGTATGAAGGCAAACTATGCAAGCCTGATGAAATTCGCAATAAGAGATCTGCATGGAGACCTCCACATATGCACATGACAGAAAAGAGTTTGAAGGATGAGGATTGTTGATAGGGACTTATTGTTTTCATTCTTAGGTCCTTTCTACTCATTCCATTTATCCCATTTTCTCATTCTTAGGTCTTTTCTATTCATTCTTAGATCCCTTCTACTTATTCTTAGGTGCTTTCTACTCATTCTATTCGTCCCATTTTCTAATCACTCTATATTGAACACAATAAAAGAAAAAAGACCAAGCCAATCAACTAGTTAAACTTGTCTAACTGGTCATTTAAAAATTATGGGCTGTTAAAGAGATCCTAGAAGTTCATTGGTTCAATTCCCTCCTTTTACAGGAAATTTGTAGAGTAGACAAGTTAAAATACTTGTACAATATGACTAAAGTAGTAAATAAGAGGACTAGTCTTTGAACCTAGCTTCTTTGACTCCAGATCCAGAGTTCTATTAATGATACCTCAAACAATTCTCTTTCCAAAACTGTACTTTGTTATGAGTTCAAATGTTGGAGTTCTTGTTCTTCTCAAAACACAGGGCTTAGAGGCTTAGAGCCCTCCGAATATCTCCAAATCCAAAGGTTCTGTCCTTCAGCCTCTGCCTCTGCTTTCTTTAGCCTCCACCCAACACAGAGATGGAATGTCTCTCTTGTCTCCTTCTGGTGAGCCCAGCCACCAACTTGCTGCGGAGAGAGGGCTTCTGGCGTAGCTCCACTGAAATCCGTCAAAGTGTTCTCTGCACCAGAGTCGCTCCTCTCGAGTCCAGCGCGACCAGCCAGCCAAGAGGAAAAAAATGTATTCTGCCATAGAGCCCTCATTGCTGGCCTTTTATCTGACTCTTCTGAGAGAATGGGATTATGGGTTTTCTCCCATAGTGCTCTCTGGCCCAATGAGCTTTAAGGGAGGTGTGGACTCCCTTGAAGTTAGAAAGTGTACTTTGTGAAGCTAGCATACTTGTGGACTCCAATGAGTAAAGGTGTGAACACAAGCCTTGTATTGATTAGTTCTACTTAGTACCTTGTTTCAGGTTCTGGCCAAAATCTTCTTGTAAGATTAGATCAACTCTAATTAGTTAGCAGTTAGTAAGGATTCCAACAGTACTTCATAAAAATGATTCACTGTCTTTTACCTCTTGGACTAAAAACTCTTTTAAGTAAAAAACTGGGTTCCTATTAAAGCTTATAGGGCACTAAACAATATTATTTGTGAAAAATAGGTGCTTAGGGGGAAAATAGAGATAATGAAGAAAGGATTTATTGTTTAGTAATTTTTCAGTTGTGATATTTTAATTTTTTATAGATGATAGTATTTTTTCCTTGATTTGAAAAGTTCTATATTTTAGTTATAATGTTCCTGGGAATTTTCATTTTGGCTTGCTTTAAGGAGGTGACTGGTGAACTTTTTCTATTCTGCCTTGATCTCTACTTCTAAGTATTCTGGGCAGTTTTATTCTATAATTTTTTGAAATGTTATGGTTAAGCTACTCTTTTTCCATTATGACTTTCAGGTAATCTAATGATTTTATAGTTATCTTCCTTCAGTCTATTTTCCAGGTCAGTTATTTTTGGTATATCTCACATTTCATCCTATATTTTCAGTTATCTTTCTCTTAATACTTCCTATTTCCACACAGAGTCATTAACTTCCTTTTTTTAAAAATTTTTATTTAATAATTACTTTATATTGATACTCGTTTCTGTTCCGATTTTTTTCCCTCCCTCCCTCCACCCCCTCCCCTAGATGGCAAGCAGTCCTTTATATGTCGGATATGTTGCAGTATATCCTAGATACAATATATGTTTGCAGAACCGAACAGTTCTCTTGTTGCATAGGGAGAATTGGATTCAGAAGGTATAAATAACCCAGGAAGAAAAACAAAAATGCAGATAGTTCACATTCGTTTCCCAGTGTTCTTTCTTTGGGTGTAGCTGCTTTTGTCCATCGTTTATAAATTGAAACTCAGGTTTCTTTGTCAAAGAAATCCACTTCCATCAAAATATGTCCTCATACAATATCATTGTCGAAGTGTATAATGATCTCCTGGTTCTGCTCATTTCACTTAGCATCAGTTCATGTAAGTCTCGCCAGTCCTCTCTGTATTCATCCTGCTGGTCATTTCTTACAGAACAATAATATTCCATAACATTCATATACCACAATTTACCCAGCCATTCTCCAATT